>NW_011888839.1:3741799-3760694 GCF_000151845.1 Pteropus vampyrus
TCATGTCTAGTTCTGGGCCCAGCACTTATTCCTATTGCTTCCCATTAGTAGAGGATATTTTTTCTGTTCTCTTTCACCAGCAGCAATGAGTTTATATCTGTGCCTTCAGAATACAGTTTTTGTTGCCCTTTCCCTCCACAGATAAATATTTTTGTTTCCTAGGAGAACTAAAGCAGAAGGGTCCTGGTAAATTTTGCAACCTTCTATAGTTTCTGTTGTTTTCCATCCCAAGGCATGTACTATGACAAATGGCTTCTCAGTACTCTAGCCAATACTCTTTGTGAGTACATAGTATATTATACTGTGAAAAAGTCTTCAAGATTTTTGCAAACTTGTCCTATATTTATAACATCCAAGGGCTCCACATTTTCTCACAAAAATTGTATGCCAAGGACACTGGTAGAAAGCCATTGTTGCTGGGTATAAAAGAACAAAAAAAAATCTGCTAACAAGGAAAAGGTAGGAATAAGTATAGAGCCCAGAATTAGATATGGAGAGTGGAAGGAACAGTGCCTGAAACAGCGAGTCCTCTGAGGCTAGAGACGCAGTGACTGCACAAGGCTGAGATTTAATCAGATGATATCCCTTGACCTAGCATTGGTTACCTTCAGGATTCCTTGGTTGTCTCATAAATATTCCTAACAGAAATAAAACACAAAAGGAAGACCCATTGCAGGTCTTCACCAGGTAATTCTGTCTGACTTCTTCATTCCTGAGCCTGGCTCTGTCTGTTATAGGTAACCGAATGTTCACACCCCATATCTCATTAGGTGCCTACTTCTTCATAGATCAGTGATTGTTTGGTAGTCCTGCCACTTCAGC
Source organism: Pteropus vampyrus (assembly GCF_000151845.1). Taxonomy (NCBI): domain Eukaryota; kingdom Metazoa; phylum Chordata; class Mammalia; order Chiroptera; family Pteropodidae; genus Pteropus; species Pteropus vampyrus. Next base: position 3,742,622 of record NW_011888839.1, read on the forward strand.
TTTTTGATAGATTCAAGCAAAGCTGTGAATGTACTATTTGCCTGGTTCTTTGTTATTGTTAAAACATGATGACACTCTTTCTAGTTCTTTGCATGAGACGTGAAATCCAATCAGTCTTTTAAAAATTTTATCTAGCTTTTAAGACTTATTTTTGGTTAGTAGGTTACTATAAGTTGCTCCTTGATAGCCTGAAGAAGTCATATCATTTTTCTCTTACTGGTTTTATTTGGCTTACTGTAGACTCCTTTGACATGTCCACTAATCTGTTTCTTCAATTTTCACATGATCTCATCAATTTTAAAGCATTTATTCCCTTTTATCTTGTGTGCAGATTTATTCTTCGATTCCTAATAAAACTTTGTGGTAACTTGAAGGTATTTTCCTCTTTGTATATGTTTTCTCTGATTCTCTGTCTCTGTTTCTCTGTCTCTCTCTGTCTCTCTATCTTTCTCACTCTCTGGTTGTATTTTGTTTGTGAATAACCTCTTGCCGCTGCTTTCAAATGCTGGTTTTATCATTCATGCAACAAGCTGGTCAATGTGTAAATGTTGTAATTGTTTTTATTATGAATCCAATTCCAATAACTCTTGAGCCTTTTCTCTGTAGTTCAGATAAACATGTGTCTTAGAAAATAATTTCATGGACAGCACAAAATTAACTGTGTACCATTTTATGAATTTATTGATGTTATGGACTCAATGTTTGTGTCCTGTCAAAATTCATATGTTGAAATCCTATTCTCCAGTGTAATGATGTTTGAAGATGGGGCCTTTTGTGTTGTCCTTTAGTTTATGAGGATGGAATCTTTACAAAGAGATTAGTGCCTTTATAAGAAGTGATAGGAGACAACTTACTTTAGCTCTCTTCATCTCTGTCTCTGTCTCTGTCTATCTCTTTCTCTCTCTCTGACTCTCCCCACCCCTGATTATGTGAGGATATAACAGAAAGATGGCCCTCTGAAAACCATGAAGAGTTGCCTCACCAGATACTGGATTATTAGCACCTGGATCTTCGACTTCCCAGGGTCCAGAACTGTGAGAAATAAGGCTATATTTTAAAACTACCCAGTTTCTATTATTTTAGTAATAGCAGCCTGAACTAAGACAATTGCTATTGTATTTTGAACTGTAACTTGAGATATATCAATTTTGGGCTTGCAGTAAACATGATGTTGAAAAAGTGAAGAGAAAAAGACATTTATGAAGACATTAATGAAGATGATTAAGTAAGAATGTTCTTTTTGACTCAGAGAATGCTAAATTTACTTCTTAATCCAGTACTTATTTTACTTGCATTTTCATTGCCTCCAGATGCATCAATTTCTCATTTCCAATAAGAGATTATAAGGATGAGCTAAGAGATATATTCAAAGTCTGTTTCTGCTTCTGTAAAGTGAAAGTGAATAAAGTTGGTATTAATATTATATCTTACATTCTTGCGAAATATTTTAGTGCCTGGGTAAATTTCTCAAATTCCAGGTAATCTGGGTCAGTGTCCTATAGCAGTTTCTCAGACTTTTCTGCTTATATAAACATTTTTAGTTTCCTAAATTCATCATCAGGTTCTCTCCATAAGAGTCAAGAAAAATCTTCATTTTTACACGTTGATAGATTTTAATTTAACCTCTTTGCAAGGTTGTCATACTTTCTATAAGATCTTCTTTGATTCTTCATGCCAGTTTGTCAGCTGGTGATTTCCAAGCTGCTGCGCTTGGCTTGCAATCTTTAAAATATTACTTGAGAGTAGAGTTCTATTTTAACTTTCCACCGTCATTCTTCATGAAAGGTTTAAATGAAATATTGACACTTTCCATATTTATTTAAAATATTATATGCACTCTCTGCAGTTCTTCACATTTTTGCATGAAATAATTTTAAACATGGAGATATATAATTTTACAGAAAATTCTTATCAGTTTGAGCTTTCCCTGACAAGCTATTAATCTTTGAAATATTTTTCCCAATGCTATGATGTACTGTGAGAGAAGTGAGATTCATTGCTTCCAAATTCTTTTAGGCAGAAATAGAACATATTATAGATATTTATCATTTTTCACACTCTCAAAATTTTGGTAAATGAAGTGCATCTGAGACTTCTGTTGGGTCATCACAATTAGCACCTAAATAAGAATGAAGTATCATTTATAAGACTTAATAAAGACTTAATGTTACTGTTTTATCTTTATGATATTTGTACCTGCCAAAAACTTTACGAACTCTAGTACTTAAATTCTTCTATGAAAAATTTTGGAGAACCGTTGAGTAGTTAAGTATGTGAAGTATTATTGATAGTAAGTTTCAATATTAAATCATTATTGTTCATCTAACTCATTTGTTTTTGCTAAAACAGTCATTATTTGAATGAGAAAAAATGTATTAATTATAAAAAGTAAGTTACCTGTTATGGGAACATTTTAATTGTATTACTTTTACATTGCCAACACTTAGTAGAGTGCTTTATATATAGAAAGGGCTTGATTGATAGCTATTGATGAAGTAAAATGTGAATAAATGATTGAATTAGCTCAGATTATTTGAAAGATTACTTGTCAATTCAATACCCAAGTTTCAGTTTCAGTTTTGATTTTTGATAAATAATTTAGTTTTTTAGGGATCTCAGTTTCCTCATTAGTATGATTACAGGGTGGGTGTCATTGATTTTCAACGTATCTCTTAATACAAAAAGTCATTTATTTAATTTATCTTAGTTGCTATCAGAAATATTTCTTATAATTCTGTTTCAAACTTTATTGTTTTTTTCTTGAATTGGTAATATGATATTATATTTCTTTTTTACTTTAGTACATTGTTAATTAAAGCAAAAGCTTGGAAAATACAATGCCGCATATTAACAAAGAAGGATACCATCTATATTCTCATTTATTTATACCTTCCATGAAATAATATCTAATGTTACATTAAAAAATATAAAATATTTATCATAAATTATGATCATAATTTTTTTAGAATATGAATTTGAAAGACTATGTTATTTTAGGTTTTCTCACATGTATCATTAAAATAGACTATAAATTCAGTATTTAATGCATGGAATATAGGCCTCATGTAATTTATACTTATTTTATTTTTAAGTTAGCTGATAGATTGAGTGATACACATCATTTTTAGAGAAGTTATAGTGAAGCTGATAATTTTATTTTAATAACCAATTAACAATATAAAAGATCTGGCTTAACTTCAATTTTTAAAAAATTATGAAACTATTAAGTTATTTTGTCATTTCCTGTGGGATAAAAGTTACGAAATGAAATATAGACATTTTTTCCCTACCTATCTAATAAACAAGCTTAGTAATTTAGAACAATTGCAATTGTCTTTTAAAGAGTTTAAAATATGAGGTAATTAATAAAGAAATATTGTTGACTTATGCACTTTCTTTCTTTTTAGACCTGATTAAAGCTATTTGAAATCATGTATTGGGACAAAATATTTTCCTACTGTATTCTGACATTAATTATAGACTCTGATTATATTTCTTTGCATGTACAATTTCTTTAAAAATCAATGACCTAGATTATAGTTAATACAAAATAAACTAAAAATATGTTGTATTATCTTCAATTTTAAATTAAAATAAATAGTTCTTTGTGTTATCAGTTACTTACTTGAGTTTTAAAAATTCAAATGGAAGAAAAAATGTATAATATTAATACTTTAAGGAACTGTAACTAGAAAGTAAAAATAAAAGTAGAAAATAGACCCATTTCCCATAACTGAAAAATACTTTTTCAACAAATTTCTTTCAGTCCAAAACAATGTTTTACTCTCAATATCTATATACATCATTATATACATAGATGACATAGTTAAAAATTATCTATATTCATATAATTTAAATGATCTTAAATGTATATAGAAGCTATTTTTTGCACTAATGAGTGATTATGCCAGTTTCTTAACAATAAACAGAAATGTTATACTAATAATGAGTAATACCTTATTAGAATTTTATCTACTATGTCACAAATTTGGAAAAAATATCATTAAGGAAAACTATTCCTAGTGAACAAGTATAATCATATCCTGTACAGAAAGAAACATAAGATGTTTAAGAAAAACCATAATTATAAAATACTTTAACAGAGTGGTGATCAAACATATCAGTCATATTAATAAATATAAATGGGCTTAATGCATCCATCAAATAAAACAATTTTATTTTATTATAATTCATGTATCTGGACTGCTCTCTCTTTTATAATTATCACAGTGACTCTATTCTATTAAGCTTAAAGAACAATTCATAATTATTGTATTCACTTGGAATGATTTAAAATATGTTCCTGAGAAAAATATTGCTTTAGAGAATTAATAGTTTTTTTCTGATTTGAATTACATTTCAAACTTCACTGAAACTCCTTCACTATAATTATCAGACACTGAAATAACAAAACCAAAAATCTTAACTACTCACTTATATCTTCTTTCTGTGATTACTTATATAAACTAAAATAAAAAGTAATAATTTTTGCCATTTCCCTCTTTGGTGAAATTTCTTAACATCTACTTACTTATTTATAATTCATCAGTATGTATTCAGATATATATTAATACAGAGCCCACCAAGGAAATAATTATGCAACTGTTTCATTATATATCTGAGTAGATATGCCTCAGGGTACTATTATTTTGATTTTGGATGACTTCAGACACCTACAGACTTCATCCTCTTCTACTTCCTAAAAAACACACATTACACATTTGGGATATTGCATTACAAATCTATATCACAAAAGAAAAAAGGTGACATACAAAAGAATCAGAGAAGAAGGAAATTTATTTATAAAAAGTTACAAAGAACAGTTTATTTCTGTGAAAAGTGACAGAATTGTGAGCATAACCTATTCCTATTCTAACAGTACTGTTATCAAATGTGTACCATCCACCTTTATTTAAACAGCAAATACCCAAGGAAGTTATTTTGTGTATCAGGAAATACAAGAAGCAAATGATTTTTCTACCTCTGCTTAAAGTTTGAATCTCTGGTGAACAGCTTGCTCATTTCTAGAGTGAGTATGTCACAATAATATGAATATCAGGAGAATGATTCTGACATTTTGTTGATAAGGTTTGCCTTAAAATATATTTACAAAAATTCTGTTTAGCTAATATATAGCTCTTCACAACCTTTATCAATTTCAAGCACACTTGGTTTTATCATGCATAAAACTTACTAGAATGTTTGCCAAGAAAAGCAATTCTAAATGGGAGAAAAAATATATAAAGAATACTGTAACTGATATGTTTTTTTATAGAGCTGAGATGAAGCAGAGAATCAAAGGCAACATAATAAATCCTTACTCTATTTATCTACATTTATTTTACAGCAAATATACACAATTAGAATCATCATTTTCAACTCAATCAACTCAGTGGTTATATGTTTTGTTGGTGTTCCATCCTTGGTGTTCTACATTTCTATTTCCTAAGCTTCTAAGAACTTACTATAAAAAGTATTTCTTATCTGTAGTATATTATCTCTTCATTTGTAAAAGTGTTAAAGTATAGAGAAAGCTTTTTCTGTTCTAAAGTATTATTTTACCTATTTATATTCATCAAGCACAGTAATTACATGTCAACAGACAATTAAGTTCTAGTCCATGTACAAAGTTAAAATATTTTATATTTCAAGTTATTTATGTTAAGTTGCCATGTATTAAATTTTGTACAGGTTTTTGCCTCAATTTAAAATGTAAAATAAGTTTTAAGGTTTAAAAGCAATAAATTATTTTCTACTATAGAGTTGTTGTTATATTAGCACATATGATTTATAATATCAAAATAGACTAGGTTTTGTCTTGAAAAATTCTGAATCTGTAAAACTCTTAGAAGAAAACAAGAAGAAAAACTTTATGACATTGATCTTGGTGATGATTTTTTTATATAACATCGAAACACAAGTAACAGAAGCAAATATAGACACTGGACCACATTAAACTAAAACACTGATGTCCAGCAAAGAAAATAGTCAACAAAGTGAAAAGGCAAGCTATGGACTGGGAAAAAATATTTGTAAATCATATATTTGGTAAGGGGTTAATATTCAAAATTTATCAGGAACTCCTATAACTCAACAGTAAAAGACCAACTTGATTCATAATTGGGCAAAAGACAGAGAGAGAGAGATTGAGAGAGAGAGAGAGAGAGAGAGAAACTCTTGTATACTCTTGGTAGGATTGTTAAGTGGTGCAGCCACTATGAAAAACCATAGAGGTTCCTCTAAAATTAAACATGGAACTACCAAAACTAATTCAAAAAGATCTATGCACCGTTATGTCCACTGAAGCACTATTTACAATAGCCAGGATATGAAAGCAACATAAGTGCCCATCAATGGACAATTGGATAAAGGAGATGTGGTACATATATACAATGGAATAGTAGTCAGCTATAACAAAAATGAAAACTTACCATTTACAGTGGCATAGACAGACCTAGAGGATATTGTGCTAAGTGACATGTCAAGGGAGAAAGACAAATACCATATGATTTCACTTATATGTGGAATCTAACGAACAAAATAAACAAACAGAAACAGACTCATAAATACAAAGAACAAACTGGTGCTTGCCAGATGGAGAGGGCTAGGAGGCTGGGTGAAAAAGGTGAAGGGATTAAAAATATTCCTTAATTTGGTAGTTACAAAATAGTCATGGGAATGTGAAGTACAGAATAGAGAATATAGTCAATAATATTGTAATAACTATGCATGATGTCAGGTGGGTACTACACTAATTGGGGAGATCACTTCATAAATTAAATGTCTAACCATCATGCTGTACACCTGAAATTAATATAAAATAATGTTGAATGCCAACTCTAATTGAAAATAAAAATTAAAAAAAAATAGAACTACCATGTGATAAAGCAACCCCACTCTGTGTATATACCAAAAAGAAAGTTGAAATCAGGATCTCAAAGAGATATTTGTGCTCTCATGTTCATTGCAACATTGTTTACAATAGCCAGATATGGAAATGAGCTAATGTTCATAAATAGATAAATAGGTAAAAAAGGATATCCTGTCATATGTGACAACATGGATGAACCAGGAGGACATTTTGCCAATTGAAATAAGCCAGACCAGAAAGACAAATACTGCCTTATCTCACATCTATGAGGTATTTGAAATGATTAATTAAAAAAAAATAAAATAATAAAATAATCAATTTATAGAAAGAGAGTGTAGAATCACAGTTGTCAAGGACTTAGAGAAGGGGGAAATGAGAACTTTTCGATGGGTATAAAGTTATAGTTATGTAATATGAATTAAGTTCTGGGTATTTTGTGTATCACATGGTGCCTATACTTAACAATACTGTATTGTTTACTTAAAATTTTGTTAAAGAGTATATTTTATGCATGCACACATGCATACATAAATTCAAATATCTGTCAATATCCTCTACAGGTTAATAATAATTTAAAGTTGAAAATAAATAAAATAAAGTTGAATAAAAATAATAGTTTAAAGTGTTAAAAATTATCCTTTTCCTCAAACACCAGAACCTAAAGATTTAATATTATATAAAATTGAAAAACGAAATTATAAATTCTCTGCAAAGTGTTATTTCTTAATATAGTCAAGTTTTGTTTTTATTAATGAATGTTCTGCTTACCACATTATCATTCCAATCTTTAGAAATAATATCTCTTTTTGTAAACTTTAGCTATAATAACCATAGCAGTATTTAATCCAATGTTATAGCTATGAAATTATATTTTCCTTCATTTTATAAATCTATATTATATTACATGTTCCTATTTTTGCTGAACTGATCTTACATAATTTTCCTAATATGGAAATTTAAGTTGGAATACATACTAACAATGAGTCACTGTTTGCTCACTCCCTCAAGAGTCAGACTTGTTGAATATCAGAATGATGGCTCAAGAATGGTGAATATCATACAATGTATTCCTAAAATATTGTTGGATAAGAGAATAATCATCTGCCTAAATTCTTAAAAGTGAATTTTGGAGCAGTTGGGGTGAGGTTACTAACTAAGAAGTTCTAGCTAACACAAAAGCTATTCATCATTGATAACATTTTAGGTAATGTGATAATGTACCATTTGCAGATATGGTCCAGAGAAACTTTAGAATTTTTTAATGGCCTCCTTGGTGTTTCTTCTCTAATAAGTCAACATGAAACTTTTCCCACAAGTTAACTGTAACCCATGAAATGAACAGTTTTGACTAAACTTTCCCTGTGAATTTACTTTGTGTTTGGCAGTAAAGAAAAAAAAAAAGAAGAATGCTTTGATCTTCTAGATCATAACACAGAAGAATCTGTGCTGTATTACACTCCAATTTTAATCTCTCTCTCTTTTTTTTTTGGAATCTTAATGTCTTTATTTCTACTTGAGTTTTAGCAAAATATGGTTGCTTTTGAATCATTAACAAAAGAATAAAAATAATTTATTATGAAAGACAAATTTAAATGGTTTAAATTGTGTTTAATTTTTAATTAACATTTAGTAGGGACAGAACATGGTGATTTATATCAAAGGATAGAACTAGTTACCTACATTGTTTTAGTGTCAAAACCAAAACATATTTCAAAATTAATACCGTATGAAAAAGATAAAAGTCATTACAGAGTATATGAGGAGAGGAAGAGGGAGAAATGAATAAATATTTACTGTGAATTCACAAAATGTCTCATTTAATTGTATGAATTTCTTCAGACTTTGAATTTTTACAGATATAGGAAACAAGAACAAGAGTTTATGTTTGTTTAGGTATTGAGCTAGTTATTCTAAAGTTTGATTCTTAGTTCCTGAGTTTTTCTCTAGTTTATTGCCTTAGTTCTGTAAATATAATAAAATAGATGTAGTAAATCACTTAGCATATCTCTTGACAGGGCTTTATTAATGTTATATATTAATAATATTCTTATTGTTATAATTTATTATTATTATTAGAATTAATGTTTTACAAACTGCATGAAAATAATAGGAAAGATCTATAACATAGCACTAGTGGCTTTGAATCACTTTTTTTTTCAGCTTCATTTATTATTTCATGCATTCACAAGCTTCTTTTTCAATTTATTCAACCGATAGGTATTTATTAAAAACCAATTTTGCATCAGGTAGTGTGCTACACACTGGAGGAAACAGAGGAAAATTGGGATTCCTTTCCCTCAAAGGTCTTACTCTCCACTGAAAGAGAAATAAAAATAATATTACTTTTGTGAGACACGTAATAGCAGAGTTAATCTCTAAATAGTACTAATGAAGGTCAAAGAAAATACTTTAAATTCAGGACTTAGGGTCTGAGAAAGTCTCCCAGAAGTGAGCAATTTGAATTTGGCTAAAATGTGAGTAGGCAAGTACTGGATAGAATGATGATGTCAAGTGTGGTCTAAATAGAAGCAGCAGAGTACTCAAACTCTCCCAAAGGAGAGAAAGCATAAGTGTTGACAAGGGCAAGTTGACTGTGGCAGGATGTGTATGAAGCAAATGTGTATGAAAAGTGTGAAGCTAAACTGAAGCATTTAATGTGTGAACACTTTTTAAAAAGTTCTCTTGGGATTAGCACCTGTGAAAGGAATAAAAAGAAGCAAGATTTGGCAGTCAAGCTCCAACGCAATCTCAGTGAAGGCCTGAGCCAACCTCAAAGGGAGTTTAAGAGTGAAGGTAGCCCTTTAAAATTATCACGAGAGAGACTACGCCTTTATATCTCTCCTATTGATCAGTCTTTGGGGGCAGGCTACCTTGGAAGGAGTTATGACCTTGGGTATAATTTTCCTTAGCAGAGAACTGACAGCTGAAGACTATCTTCTGGAAGCTCTCTTAGCATCTGCTAAATAAATCTTTCATTCTTGAAGGCAAATCTAGGGAGAGCACCACAGTGTCTCTATAACATCCTAAGAAGTTAACGTTGGTCACTGAAAATATTTAATCAGTGCAGTGATAGTATTTCAATCCTGTACTTTCTTCTTGTTGTGTTCTGAATTAATGGTTGAGGGCAATGCTTGCTTGGTGCAGTGAACATTCAGACTGCACTTTATGGTTATACATCCTTTACTCTATAAATCTGCCTACTGATAACTATTAGTAAACTATACAAACTACCTATGTGACTAAGCTGTACAAACTACCTGTATTACTAACTCTAACTGCCTATACTACTAAAAAAAGTCTATACCAGTATTTTTATTTCTTGCCTCTATTACCACAATTGCCCCCGAACCATTCCTCTTGCTTTTGTTCTTGCCCTCTACAATCTCTTCCCCACGTGGCAGCCGGATTAGAACTGTTATGCCATAAATGACAAAATGGATTCCTCTTGCTTAAAGCCTTCGAATGGCTTCCCAATCTACTTACAATAAAATCCAATTTCAGAATTCTACTACCTAATTTGATGAAATAATCTCCCCTAATGTCTGCTTTTGAATCAATTTATATATTTTTGAAAAGAGATGTGTGAATTTAACAGGAGAGTCTCTAAGTGTGTGGGAAAATTTGTGTTTGATGAGGAAAATACACTTGGGTAGGTGAATCCATCTATCCCGAATCATTTTAGAGTGGCTTATAGAATGTTTAAAAAGCTATATTATTACAATGTCCAGAAATTGACCACTCTTAATGAGGTATTTGTTCATTGTTCATTTTATATAAAAATGAGGACATTTTCTATCAATACTTATATTATTAGCATATCAATAACTAAATTTTATGGATTTTTCAGTATCTCATAACAATTAGATATTGAAAAAACAAACTCATATTCACATAGCATGCCATAACTTACAATTTAGAATAATATTTTTTGATATAATTGTATTTAAAATGCTTTCTATAGTAGCTGAAATCTTTATATATTATTAGCACTTAATATCTTTCAGAAACTGTGCTAAATGCTCCTTTTGAATAAACACATTTTACTCCCAACAAACCCAGGAGGTAAATACCAAATTTATTCAGAATTCAGGTTACCCAGCTAACAAATGTCACAGAGTGATTCATTTCAAAGAATTGCTCTTTAGAATTAGTTAAATGTATGTGAGTCCTGTTTCTTCCATTTACTAGCTTTGACACCTTGGATAAATTATTTAAATTCCTTAAATTTCAACATGACTATCTACAAAATGAGGATAATGTCTATATTGACAAATCTTATGAAGAGTAGCGTAACATATCTTTCTTAGAACAATAGTTGACATACAGTTGGTATGTGTTAATAACAAGGTCACAAAGTCCTAAGTATGTAAAAGGGGGACAAAAACTTAGGAATTTAGAATTCAAGCCCAAAGATCTTTCTATGAAGCACTTTTTAAGATATTTAAATATGAGACTAATTTCTCCTCTTATAATAACTATTTTTTTTAGACTTAGACAAGTATGTTTGAATTAATTAAAATACAGGACTATCATGAAAAGTACCTAACGTACAATATCTAATAATATAGTAAAAGAACTTACTTGAGGGTATCATGAGAACTGTAACATTTTTGTATAAGTTCTACTTTTTAATCTCAAGTATCTCAATGCTCTCTAAGATAATTCTTTAATACAATTTAGCTAGGGTTCTTGTACATGTAAACATATTTCTGTTACACATGTTTGTGAAGTGGTGATAAAAATATGCATGACAATTTTATATCATGTTTCTACAAGAAGAAACACTGACATATGTATTCTAGCTTCTCGAAGTGAGTTATTCTTCGCCAAGTCTCCCTTTTCTGTAGCATATCCCATCTCACTGTCATTGAGTCATAGTGACAATGAAAACTTAAAACAAAACCTGCTTTCAGCATAATAACAAATAGATCACAATTAAAATTTTAGCAAACTACTTACTTTTCCCCAACTTTTAAATATGAGTTTTTTTACTTCTAGTTTTTCCTATATTCAGATTATAATTCAGCAACGATTTTCCTGTTATATTAAGTCATATAGAAAATGAAAATTGCTCCTGCTTTCTTAAGGCATTAAAACCCTTAGTGACAAATTCTTGTGTGAATTACTGTGGAAGTCAGTTTCTTAACACTCCTCTCTTTGGTTTGTTCAGGATATGAGTGCTGCTGAAAAAAAACACATTTTCTTCTAAATTTTTTTAATGTGTTTCTATTAATTCTGTATTTTCTAGAGACATTGTCCCAAAAGATACCCATAACATTGACTCTATACATCTTAACTGATTATATATTTATAAAAGAATTATGAAGTTAAATTCTAAAAAATATAATGCTTTTAAATACTTAAATGATTTCCCCTGAAGGCTGTAATACCATTTTTAGAATTGGTGTACCTTTCAAATTTTAGTTATTAGAGTATAATACTTCTTAGTTTATTAGTAATACAAATGTTATGACTGAATTAGAAAACCTTCTCTAATCACTAAAAGGTCTTTGAAAGCTCCAAAGCAATTATATCTTGTAATTATCAGAAAGTAAAGTTCCCCAATCATTCCAACAGTCAATTGGTTACTGGTTCGTTCTGAGCCTGCAGCTATGCGTGGATAAGATTAGCTGCTAATTATAGGGAGGGAAAATAATTAAGATGAAATAAATTTTTCATTTTAACTTGCATATGATATTTTTAATAAGAATGTTTTCTGCCCTTACGAAAGAATTTCAGAAATCTAAAGAATGGAATGTAATTGCATTTTAAGAAGCTATGACAAGGAAGGTAAAGTTCATTTCAAATGTTTTATAAAATAAGTAAATATGCTGAATAGTTATGTTTTAATTAGTAGTTTAGTTTTATTATGCCAACTCATTTGAGTAAATTGAATTAAAAAGATGCATAGACTGACAAATAAACACATGTTACTATTTAATGGACTAATAATTATTGCCCTTGTGTCTATAAGACTGACTTGTATAATCTGTTTGTTTTGTTTTTAATTATATACTTTTAAATTCCATTATTAGAGAATTAATGATCTAGCCCATTTTTCCTAAAGTATCTTTCACTGAACACCAATTCTGCTAATAAAAAGAAGTATTATATATTATAAAAACATCAGATATATTTTGAAAATCCTTGGTTAAATGAAATTATAATGTTTATTAACTGAAGTATTTATCATATCATTTTTTATGCACTTTAATTCTTCATTTGGGGGTTATATAATACAGAATTTCCCAACCTTACTTAACTAGATATTTAGAGTTCCCTGGGAGACATTTTAGAATATCCTAATCTAGATTTCATCCATTTACATGCTTTATTGATCAAGTAATCATTATAATCCATATGATAGTACTTTCCTCAAATTTCCACCTACTTTTCTTTATGCTTTGTGATGATATTAAATATTTTAGTTTATGCTCTTTACAACAATATTTTTAAATGTATCATCTTTTAACTACCTTTACCAATCACCAAATTTTAAAAGATGTATAATGTTATCACTGACTTTATCTGATAATGTTAAATTAATATTTTAAGTTATAATAATTATTGTAGCACATTAAATAAAATGATTAGTATTTTGTAAACTTTAACAAAGTTATTTATTCAAGTTGATTTATAAAGAGCATGAGGTATGGTCAGATTCCAATGTCAGTTTCTTTTCCTAATGTGTGTCTCTACTAAATGGCAAATATAGGTCATTGAAAATGGCATCCAATATTGGAATAAATGTGTCAGATATTTAGATATATTAAAATAACACCTAGAATTAGAAATTGTAGTGTGTTTTCTTTCTGAAGACTATTTTCTATCTCCAACCAACACAAAAATGATAAATTTTATTCAAAAGCTATAATTTGATTTTTTAACTTGAGAGACAGAATCTAATCCACCTTTTTGCCCTGACTTTTGAAAAGTATTTCTTCATGATCTGCTGTGGCATTAGGAGTGATTATTTTAAAATATACTTAATGCTTCATCAGTTTCTTTTACCAATAAGAGAAGACATGTTGAGAAAAAATAAAACTGTTGGCTATCAATCTGTTTAGACTTCAGTTCAATTTTTTAAAGATATTATTTTTCTGTTATCAACATTAAGAAATCATGATATTTCAGCGCTGAGGGTTCCAGCAAATATGGATAATAAAAGTATCATTGAGATTCGCCACTTGAGCAACACTTGAACTCACAGAAATGGTTTTGGGTGGTATTACTCAGGTCATAATGAGATCTTTTCATCTCATTCCTCAATTTAAAATCTACTATTGAATTTCTAAGGAAATTTAGTGGGAAAAAGTAGTCAGTAGTAGAGAAGCATATACATAGACCTCATTTTTACTCAGGACGCTGAAAAAATATATCCTTAGTGACCAAGAATTGAATCCATTTACAACACTGATTACTTTTTTCATGACTAATGAAGAAATAGGAAGTACATCTGTGGTGGCCATTAATATTTCTTTGAGTATAAGACTAGATATTACTGGAATTTAAATATAATTAATTTTTCTCCTACATGAATCACTTTCCTTTCTGCCCATATAGATACAAAGCATTGTTAAGAACTGATACTAGTGCATTTTCTTGCTTATATTATGACCTATAACATAATCGTGACCTAAACAAAAATATCTACTTTCCTGTTACAGGAATTATTAGTGCAAGCTAAAAATAGTCTTGCTATTCTCCCACATAAATATATACTATATATGATAAGTGTTGGTTCAGTTCAACACATTACTTTCTTGAAATATACAGCAAGGCATGTCAATACATGTCATCATAGCTACTCTAATACTTTATGTACCAGTGATATACAATGTAGAATAATCCTTCCATTTGAAAGCATGGGTAAAACACTTTTCCTCTTTTATACTGTATTTTATTTATTATTTTTTATTAAATTTATTAGTGTGACATTGATTAATAAAATTATATAGGTTTCAAGTGTACAATTCAATAATATGTCATATGTATATTGCATTGCGTGTTCACCACCAAAAGTTAAATTTCCCTCATCACATATTCGATCCCCTTTACCTTTGTCTACCTACTTCTTCCTCGCCTTCCCTCTGGTAGCCACTAAACTGTTTTCTGTGTCCATGAGTCTCTGTTTGTCTTGTTTGTTTTTCGCTTTTCAGTTTTATATCCCATATATGAATGAAATTCTATGTTTCTCATTTTTTCTGTGTGACTTATTTCACTTAGCATGATAATCTCAAGGTCCATCCATGCTGTTGCAAATGGCAATATTTCATATTTATTTTATGGCTGAGTAATATTCTTTATCTAATCATCTATTGAAGGAAATTTCAGTTATTTCCATGTCTTGGCCACCATGAATAATGCTGCTATGACTATTGGGGTGCATATATCTTTATGGATAAATGTTTTCAAAGTTTTGGGATAAGTACTCAGAAGAAGGATTACTGGGTCATACGGTAATTCTACTCTTAATTTTTTGAGAGACCTCCATACTGCTTTCCATAGTGGTTGTACCAATTTACATTACCACCAGCAGTGTGTGATGGTTTCTTTCTCCCCACAACCTCTTTGATACTTGCTATTTCTTGTCCTGTTGATGATAGCCATTCTAACAGATGTAAGGTGGTATTTCATTGTGGTTTTGATTTGCATTTCCCTAATAGCTGGTGAAATTGAGCATCCTTTTATATATTGGCTGGCTGTGTGTCTTCTTGTGAGAAGTGTTTATTCAGGTCCTTTGCCCATTTTTATAGGGTTGTTTACTTTTTGTTGTTGTTGAGTTATATGAGTTCTTTGTATATTTTGGATATTAACCCTTATTGGAGGCATTTTTGTAAATACCTTCTCCCATTCAGATGGTTGCATCTTTGTCTTGCTGATGGTTTCTTTTGCTCTGCAGAAGTTTTATATAGTCCCATTCATTAATTTTTTGCTTTTACTTCCCTTGCCTTTGAGGTCAAATTCATATTTCCTCTTATTTCAGCATGATTGCCACTAAATCAATAGTGGTTATATAATTTTATATCAAATTGTGATTTTTTTTTTTTTGCTGTGTGTGCGTATGTGTGTGTATGTGTGTGTGAAAGTAGCATTTATATTTTTTCCTCTTCTAAATATTTATTTATAAAATTTATCTATTTCATACTTTAAAACATTATAATGAGGTTATTTTATTAAAGACGCTATTGGTTTTCCAGAGAAATCACTTACATTTTTGGAAAATAAAATGAAAGCTTTTATAGTTTCATGCTAATATGTGTCAATAATATAAAGAATTGAAGTTTTCATTTTTAAATGCTGTGGAATCTTTCTACATTATATTTGTGTTACTAGTTAGTATCTAAATGATTTTTTAAGTCATAGGTCACTTTTCAGACACACATTCACTTTTGTGAATTGAATCCTCCCAACAGCCATGTAATTGTGATGATCATCCTCTATTTATCACCCCTACATCATATTCATTATTAACTTGTCCTAGCCCTGCTTTCTGCCCCTATGGAATTCATCACCAGAGCCACCTTGTTGTGAAGAGAATGCTAGGTTTAGCCAGTGGAAAGGAGGAGGCAGAGATGAAAGAGTGAGAGATTAAAGAGTAGGAATAGAGAGAAGATAAAATTAGTGTATTTCTTCCTGCTTTTCTCAAAGAATCTGGATTCCTCCATAACCCAAAACCAGACTGGAGGACACTTTCCTAGTTTGCATCCCTCACCAACACAATTTCCATGCTCTTCAGCTTTAGGAAGTTGTCCCTCTTCCTGACATTGCCAATACTTGAGTGTCTTATCTTTCTTTCTTTGTTCTTTTTTGGATGCCCACCCTTTCATAAGTATTTCTCTGTTAAAGTTTCTTCAATTAAATAATCTTAGTAAAATTTTCTCTTGCCACAACCTAGATTAATACAGTAGTTTAACAAATTAAAATTCTAAAAATACAAATGATAACAAGGACAATGTACACATTGCATAAAAATAAAATAAGATGGATAAAAGACTAAGAAGATTTTGTAGTACATGTACAGTCTACAACATATTACAAATTTTATTAGAAAGTAGTAGGATTTCTTTAAAAAAATCATTTGTATTTAAGTCTTAATTTAAAAAAAAAAAGTTTTTTGTTGCTTTATTTTCCTCAAAGAACCAAACTCTAAAAAGACAAATGTAGTTTATAAAATATATAATAATACTTTTTGAAGCTTTACAATCTTTGAGGAAAAATATAAATATAAACTGGTAGATTTGAGTTTAAAGGAATAACTTTAGTTACATAGAAACATGTAAAGAAATAACATTCAAGAAAATAAAGAAATAAATGAGAAAAAGGCAATATAAAAAATTCAAAGTATTACTTCTAGTTTCAGATTCAACATATAAGGAACTCAGAAGTAGATACTCTGTCCTAACAATAAAAATAAAACTGAATGTCTATAAAATCCACAACTCTTTTTAGATATATAATAGAAGTGATACCACAACAAACTCATTATCCCCAAATTAGAAAGAGGTAGATATAGAATACCATAACTTATTATAGCAGAAATCCCCAAGCATAAACCTCCCTGAAAACCAGTTTCAGGGTGGAAAAACCTGAACTGTAATTGAGGATTGGTGGAGGCTCAGTGTGGAGAAATCTAAGTTAAAATCTCCAGGGGACCTATAGGAGGCCCCCACAGTTTTGTGAGTTTTACCTTCTGAAGTTATATGATGTTCTTATGTTGAATACAGGAGATGAATCTTCTGGGGTATCTGGCGGAAGGAGAAAAACAACCATTTCAAACTATATTTTGTCTTATCAAGTCCTGCTCTCAATGTATTTCTGCTCTCAGAAATACATTCTGTCTTAGAAAGGCCTGTTTTATCAGAGCCTAACAATCCTGGAAGGAAAGAAATACCCAGTTCCAGCCCACTTTAGCCTTCCACAAAAGCAAAGGAAAATGTCCAACTCCAGCCCACTCCAGCCATCCTGACCTATCTAAGTCAGGAAGAAACCTATCAGGTACTCATGTAGATCACAACCTAGGGACAAGGCTCATTGAAAAACTGAAACCTAATTATAGGACTATAGAACTCTTCCCTTCACTCCGCACCTCACCACAACATTACTAAAGGCTATTTAGAGCAGTGCCTTTTACCAACTATTAATAAAAAATTAAAAGACATACCAAAAGATGAAAAATACAGTTTGAAGAGATAGAACAAA
>NW_011888839.1:3761509-3763833 GCF_000151845.1 Pteropus vampyrus
TTCACTACCTGTGAAATGGAATACAGTTATTTAAAAGTGAACTTCTATTAGTTATACATGTATATTGCAACCTCTAAGGCAAACTCTATGGTAAAAAATGAAGTATAAATGAAATGCTAAGAAAGAAGAAAAAACAGAATCATATAAAATGATCAATTAAAACCCAAAATGGCAAAATAGAGAGTGGAATACAAAAATAGAAACAAAGAACAAAGGCAAAAAACATGTTTGAAAATCATAACATATATGGTAGATATGAATTCAAATATATCAGCAGCCAATTTAAACATGATCTGAATAACTAATTAAAAGAGAGAGATTGTCAAGATGGATCAAATAACACAACCTAACTATATATTGTCTACAAGGAAGCCAATTTAAATATAAACATGTAGATTAAGAGCAAAAAGATAAAGATATACCAAGCTATACCAAACCACAACTAATCAAAAGGAAGCTGGAGTAGCTATAGTAATTTCAGACAGAGCAGATTTCAGAGCAAGGAAAATTATCTGGGAGAAAGAGATGCATTCCATAATTAATAAAGAACCAATTCTCTAAACAGGTATAATAATCTTTAATACGCATACTCTTAACAACTATGTCTCAAAATATATGAGACCCACACCGATATAACTGCAAGGAGAAATAGATGAAGCCACTATTATGGCAGGAAACAGTATCAACCCTCGATCAGAAATGAACAAGTCCAGCAGGCAGAAAGTCAATAAGGACATAGTTAAACTCAATAGCACCATCAATCAACAAGATATAATTGACATCTACAGACTACTTTGTTCAAATTCCCACCCCCAAATTTGATAAGTAAGGTGAAATGGGCCAATTCCTTGAAAGACATATCTGCCACTCACACAATAATAAATAGACAATTTGAATTGACCTGTATTTACTAAAGAAAATGAATCAATAATTAGTAATCTCTAGCAGAATACACATTCTTGCCAAGCTTAAATGTATAATACATGTATAATACAGCAAGATAAACCACATTCTGGATCACAAAACACACCTTAACAAATTGAAAAGAATAGATAGAGTACAATGTCTGCTCTCAGACCACAATGGAATTAAATAAGAAACCAATAACTGAAAGAGTTGGAAAATGCACAAATAGAATATAGGTCAAAGAGGAAATTTCAAGAGAAATTTTAAAAATTGTTTTGAGCTAAATGAAAATGAATATACAACTTAACATTTGTGGTACTTAGCAAAAGCAGTGATTAGAGAAAATTTATAGTCTTGAATGCATGTATTAGAAAAAAAGAAAGATCTAAAATAAATAATCTAAGCTTCCACTTTAGAAAACCAGAAGAGCAAATTAAATCCAAAGTAAGCAGAATAAAAGAAATAATAATTAGGGCAAAAATCAATGAAATGGGAAACAGGAAATCAATAGAGTGAACTAATAAAGTAAAAAGCTAGTTTTTTGAAAAGATAAATAATATTGATAAGCCTCTAGCCAAGCTAACTAGGAAACAAAGAGAGGTGACACAAAATACTAATATCAGAAATGAAAGAGGGGACATTGCTGCAGACGTGATGGGTATTAAAAGGATAATAAAAGAATATTATGAACAACTCTATGCCCACAAATTTGATGACCTAGAGGAAATGGACCAATTTCTTGAAAGAGACATTGCTACAAATCTCACACAAAAGGAAATAGACCATCTGAATTGGCCTATATTTATTAAAGAAATTGAATCAATAACTAATAATCTTTTAAAACACAGAGCACCTGGCCCAGATGGTTTCACTGGTGAATTCTACATTTAAGGAAGATTTTATACCAATTCTATACACTCTCTTTCGGAAATAGAAACAGAGGGAATACTTCCTAACTCATTCCTAAAAGGACAGTGTTACCTCAATACCAAAGCAAGACAAAGACTACAAAAATACTACAGTGCGGTATCTCTCAGGAGCATAGATCCAAATGTTTTCAACAAAATATTAGGAAATCAAATCCAGAAACATATAAAAAGAATAATATACCACAACCAGGTAGAGTTTATCTCATATTCAGAGCTGGTTCAATATGCAGAAATAAATTAATGTAATCTATCACATCAACAGAATAAAAAGGAAAAAAAATCACATGATCATATTAATAGATGCAGAAAAAAGTGTTTTATAAAAATCAATACCCATTCATGATAAAAACTTCCTGTAAATTAGGAATAGAGGAGAACTTGCTCAACTAGTAAAAAAAAAAAAAAAAAAATTACAAAAAACCAACAGCAATCATCATACTTATTGATGAGAAACTAGAAGCTTTCCCACTAAGGTTAGGAACAGGGCAA
>NW_011888839.1:3764108-3780711 GCF_000151845.1 Pteropus vampyrus
ACACACACACACACACACACACACACACACACACACACACACACACATATATACAAAGCAGTATGAGAAAACTATAAAACTTTGATGAACAAAAACAAAGAACTTAACAAATGGAAAGTATTTCATGTTTATAGATAGAAACTTAATTAACATTGTCAAGATGTCAATTCTTCCCAACAAGATCTATAGAATTAATACAACCCCAATCAAAATCCCAGCAATTTATCTCACAGATATGAGAAACTAATACTAAATTTATGTAGAGAGACAAAAGACCCAGAATAACTAACACAATAATGAAGGAGAACTAAGTTGGAAGGCTGACACTACCAGACTTCAAGACTTACTTTAAAGCTAACTTAATTAAGACATTGTGGCATTAGTGAAAACACAGACAAATTAATTGATGAGTAGAATAGAGAGCCCAAGGAGCCAGTGGGTAAATGGGAAGTCTCTGTACTTTCTGCTTAATTTTGCTCTGAACCTAACACTACCCTTGAAAGTAAAGTCTATTTTTTAAAAAATTCGAGGTATTAACAATTATGGAATTATTCCCTAGTACCAGTTGTTTTTGTTGTTTTAACCAGCATGTCTTAACTATGAAACAACTTACAAATAAAGACAAATTTAATGTTTATATTTATAAAAATAATCTTTAATTTTTGTTTACTGTATGTATATATTTTAATAAACCAATGTATAGTTACATGTAAATGGAATGCCCAGTGTTCTCTATTAATTTGCAGTGGAAATGTCTGCCATTTACATGTTGTAATGTATTGAATTGTATCTCCGAAAAAGACATGTATAAAACCTAATACTTTGTGTGAATATAATTTTGATAGGATGATTCATGCTTCTATAGCCTAATTAATCTTAGAAGCTAAAAGAGTGAGTCTTAGAAACTACATTGCAAATTCCACAGGTTCCAAGAAGTTATCAATTGAGTTTCTTCATCATTTTGCTGTGTATTCTCAGCTGAAGTTTTTTCTTAAAATCACGCTTCCCTACATGACAACTTCATATTCCAAATTCCTAGAGCAAGAACTTATGAGCATTTCATTTCCTCAACTAAGAATCTTTGAGGTTTTGACAGCAGTAGATATCATCAGTATGAATAGGATTTCACCCCTGAAGTTAGTCATTTTCCAGTCTCTTACTTCATTCAAATGCGTTATGAAATTTATAAACAATAATACGGCAGAAATTTGCCTCAAGAACTTTCAGCCTACTTCTAATGATAAATATGAATGGTTTATGAAAGGCTGATCTTATATTTTATTAAAAATCTGGGCACTTTTGAAATAAAAGATAAAATTGATTAAATTAAAAAAGCAATGTTTGCAAGGAGACCTAATTATATCCCTCACATATATGCTCTGAAAGGTTAAAAAACTCTTTCCAGAAAACCTCATCTGAAAATTAAACTAGTGTCTTTTAAGTGAAATTTATTCCTTTAATATGAACTACAAAAAATAATCCCTTAAGTCCCTTCACATATTACTATATTTTCTTGTACTGCTCTTCGAATTCATTGTTCATTGATTTGGTTCTGAAAAGTCATTATTATTTATTAATTGCTAGCTTTATTTCAAGCATTGTTTTTTGTTGTCTGCTTTTACAAAGGCTTTTTGTCTGTATCAAAAATCTTTCCCACAAAAATCCTTTCTCTTTGTAATTTCTACTTTTATTGTATTTCCCACAGGTGCCTTTTGGATGTCTTCTTTTTTTCTTAGGTTAGAGAATTCCTTGGTGCTTAGTTCATTGTTTCTTTAAATGTCCCTCTGTGAGACTGTTCTTTCTCTTTTTTTTTTATAATTATATATATATTTTTAAAATAAGATATACTACTTTCTTTTATGTAGAATTTTCTTGACCCCTTCTAGAAAATAACAATAAAAATTAAAACAAGATAATAAAAGCAGACCAAAAGTGGCTATAGAAAAAAGTGTGTGTGTGTACATATAATG
Organism: Pteropus vampyrus; assembly: GCF_000151845.1. Lineage (NCBI taxonomy): Eukaryota > Metazoa > Chordata > Mammalia > Chiroptera > Pteropodidae > Pteropus > Pteropus vampyrus. Next base: position 3,766,079 of record NW_011888839.1, read on the forward strand.
AATGGTACTGTGCCTTTCTTTCAAGCTAGGCATTGGGATTTTATTTAGTAAGTTTTGGTGAATATAATACCTTCAGGGACTTTGCAAAATTAAACAAATACTTAACTGTATGGACTATGGGTTTTAAAAAAACTATATTAATATATAATGTGAAACTTGAAATGATATCATTAAATATTTGACACATCTATAGTCTACAATAATCTTGACTCTTATTTTATGCAAAATATTTTATAGTTACTAGATATAAAGGATATCAAACCTGGTTTTGACACATTTTTTTATGTCAGATGCTTAACAATTTCATTTTAAAGATAAGGAAAATTAAAACAAATAAACAGAAATTTTCCCAAAAGAATATGCTTATTTGGGGATGCCAATTCCCCTTGTCCTACTAAACTTTCCCCCTTTTTTATTTCTTAGGAAATTTTGAGATGCCATGGTGTTGTAAAATAAAATAGGAAATGGTTCCTCTCTTAAAGGAGCTTGTGATACAGATTGGAAAACAGATATATACAGATTATGCCATAAACAAATGGTTATACTTTAGGTCTTATAGTATAGGTATGAAGTAAAAGATCAATATTAGAAAAAATATGATGACTACATCAGTCTTTTTAATCAGACAAAAAGGAAAAGTGTTAATTGGTGCTCAAACACTCATACCTGAAATATTGTTCAGATTCTTAATGCCTGAATTGAAGAGGTTCCTTGAAATAAAATGCAACTGAAATAACAACACACTTAAAAAATAGATAATTTGAACATAAAGAATAATTCTTGAGGCAGGGATGGAAGAGGAAGTATGTGAGCACAATTTCAATATGTTTCCAGCAAATAATAGTACAAGAATTTTGTAACAATAGCAATTTTTCAAAATGGCATTGGTCATCATTCACATTATAAAATTTTAATCATGTGCTGAATTATCATCTCTCTGAGGTTAAATACATGGAAGGTTAAACTAGATTCCTTTCAGTTCTTTATTCTATGCACCTAAAAGTACAATTAATAGACCTACTAATTAGATATTTTCAAGAATTTGCAAATAAATTCTATAAAGAAGTGGAAAGTTTAGTGGAAGGACAAGGAGAATTGGCATCCCCAAATAAGCATATTCTTTTGGGAAAATTTCTCTGTTTATTTGTTTTAATATTCCTCATTTTTAAAATGAAATTGTTAAGCTTCTGACATAAAAAAATGTGTCAAAACCAGTTTTGATACCTTTTATACCAAGTAACTATAAAATATTTTGCATAAAATAAGAGTCAAGATTATTGTAGACTATAGATGTGTCAAATATTTAATGATATCATTTCAAGTTTCACATTATATATTAATATAGTTTTTTTAAAACCCATAGTCCATACAGTTAAGTATTTGTTTAATTTTGCAAAGTCCCTGAAGGTATTATATTCACCAAAACTTACTAAATAGAGTTTGTCTATTCTTTAACTCAATAAACATTTAGTAAGTAACTAAAATGTGCAAGACACTGGGATTGACACTAGAAATACATAATTAAAGCAATATAAATAAGTAATCATAATATGTTATGACAAGTGCCTTTTGCAGAGAATGTTAATTGGTTAACCACAACCTTTCTCTTTTTATTCCATTGAAAACCGCTAGTACTTGTGTTATTGCTCTAGGGAAAATCTGGGAACCTCAGATAGACCTTTCCTCCAATTCTAGGGATGAGTCATAACTATGCTAACACCACTATCTTTTGCCAATTATCTGCCTTCCCAATCTCCCTTGCAGCTCAAGATGACCTTATGACAAATTCTAGCAAAGAAAAGAGAAGGATCAGACTCTTGAAAAAGCTATGTTGACAAAATAAAGAACCACACAAATAATGGGTACTTATTGTCACTGACCCTTCAACTCCCTACCTTGCTTCTCATTTCTGAATATCATTGTGATGTCCAGAGCTTCCACAGGTATCTCATAACCAAGAGGAAACAAGTATTTAAAGAATAGTGGCTCATAAAGCTGGAATAATTCTGGGGCTTTACTGATACCATTGAGCTATTGAAAAAAAATCTAAGGTTACTCATCTTTGTACTTTCCTTATAAATTTAATTAATATCTTTAGCTTAAACTATTATTTGTCAGGTATTCTCTAAATTGATCTGGAATTATTCCCAACTTATGCAGTACTATTAGTGTGTGCATGAGTGTGTATGTGTGCATGCACATGTGTGCACACATACCTCTTGTGGAAATTAATATATATGATCAAGACCACTGATCATTAAATTTTATAATACTAGCTATTATAGATCTGTTGTTGATTGAGTGAAAAAGCTAGGAAAAGACAAAATCTTTATGACTTGTTGTCATATGAAGTCCCTCATTTTGATTTCCCATTATATATATTCTTCTTTCTTTTCTGATTATGTTTCTCTGTCTGAGTTGACCATCTAACAAAATTGCCAATTGCTTATTGATGGGATTCTGCTCTTATTCTATGTGCATCTGTTCCAACAGAAAACACATAATACACTCAAACTGGATAATTTGAGAAAATTCAATATAGAACTACTTATACAGGTGGGAAGGGGTTTACAGGAACTAAAAAGAAATCAGAAGGACGCTTGGGACCAGTGACAGCTAGAATTATTACTACCATCAGCCCTAAAGGTACAAGAAAAGAAAGTTACTATAATCCTGAGATGTCCTATATTGAGAGATGTCAGGTTATTGCTGGATGTTCTCAGGAAACATTAGTTTCTTGTCATGTGGGCCTCTCCATAAGGTAGTATAAAACATGACAGCTGATTTCGCTCAGAGGAAGCAATTGAGAGAGCGGGAGAAAATGTGTAAGATGGAAGTCACAATATCTTCATAATCTGATTGTGAAAGTGATATCATATCACTTTTGCTATAGTCTATTAACAGTCATATCGCATCACTTTTGCCGTAGAAATGAGTCTCTTGGTCTAGCCAACATTCAAGGAGGGGTTTAAACAAGGGCTTAACTATCAGGAAATGAAGATCATTTGGCGCTATCTTAAAGAGTGCCTACAACAAATGTTCACAATCTAAGAACTGGTTTTTATAACTTAAAGTAAAGTGACTTTCAGAAGTGATCCTGAGATGATAAGGCTGAAGTATAGCAAATAAGTAGGAAACACGAAGAAAAATAGTTAGAAGAGTATCCAAGACTCAGTAATGCAGTGACTTGTAGATCATGGAAAATAGTTTAGATATTATGATTATATTTAAGTGGTATCCATTGAAGTATTTTAGTTAAAGCATTGAAAAGATCTAATCTACATTTTGCAAAAAAAAATCATCAGTGATATATTTGAATAGAGAATGAGTTGCAAAGAGACAAAAGTAAAAGAAGGAAATCAATTAGGAAGGCAAGAGCAGTAACTCAAATAAGAAGTAATTTTGCTTTGGTCTGGAGTGATGATAATGGATATGGAAAGATGTAGATGGATTTCAGATGAATATATTTTGGAGACTGAGCTGACTTGCTGAGTATTTAATATAGGGTAGTAAAGAATAGGATAAAAGAAAATCAGGAATCTGCTGCCCTAAGTTTCTGGATCTAATCTAGTAATTTATAGTTCTGTTTACTGAGATGTGGAAGTTACACTTCATCCATTTTAAGTGTTCCCTATTATAAACAATAGGTAATATCAATAAGAAAGCGGAATGGAAGAGTTTGAAGATGATGGTATTTGTAAGGGTAGAGATAACTATGTGGAAGTCATCACATATAGATGACTTAATCATAGCAACACAGAGGTGTTTTGTGTAGTGCTTTACTACCAGACAATCTCTAGAGCCTGTGGCAGAGTGTCTACACTTGAATGGCCCTATCATTTATGTTACCAAACCAGAAGGCAGACTTTTCTGAATATCTTTCTTCAGGCTTAAATGACTTCACATTTTTTTTCAAGAATAATATATTGGTACTTGTTTTAAATTTGTGCAAATAAATGATTCATTCAAATTAATTCATAACCCAAAGGAACTATCTACACTAATGATAAACCCAGTTTTCCATTCTCGCATGACAGAAAACAGCTTGCCACCTTGAAATTAAAGTTTGTATAGTTTCTAGAGTTCAAGTTTATAAAAATATGTAGATATAATAAGAAATCATATTAAGTTTATAATTATATAATATTTGTTATTTTGACATTCTTAATTTTTCACATCGCAGTAATTATGCCATTGCAGAATTTCAGTAAGTATAGTTTTAATCACTGTTTTATAGTTCAAAATGTTGATATAGGAAGTTTTATGTAATAAAAATAGAAAATAGAGCACATCTCAGGTGATAAATCATTACTTCCAGACCTAAATAATTAGTAATAAGAAGGGGGTTATTATATAATTTTTGATTCAAGAGGAATTATTTAAATAAATATTTATTCAAAATATAATAAAAAATGTGTTAAGTTGGGCCCAGAGACTCAGCAATAAACAAGATACAGTTTTTTTCCTTTAAGGAACTTATATCCAAATGGTAGATCCAGAGTGGAAAGCATATATAAAGCAGCAATATAGTTTTGATTCTGATGGATATTCTGAATCAGAATTATTTGGAGTTCTTCTTTAAAATGAAAACAAAATTTTCTCGTTTAGGCATAGAGAATCTGCTTTTTATATTAGACTCCAGACATTTCTAGAAACTCTAAATTTTAAATGCATTGTAATATATATTATAATAATAGATACTTATAGGGTATAATGAAAGCAAGAAGAGTACCCTAACTTGGCTTTATGATGTTAGAAAAATTATTATTAACAACAGGAGATCATCTTAAAATTTTTGATTATCAGACAATAAAAATAAATAAGATTATTGAGCCCTATTCTTCTAGGCAAGTGCTTAATAGTTTGCAGACCATCACCAGTCTGCAGAACATACTTTGAGTAGGCTATTACTGATCATGTGGATAAAAACTAAATAAGTCCTGTGTAGAAATAATTGCTAAAGTAGTGGGAAGGAGAGATACACATCCACTGGCACAGTAAGGGTAACTGATCCTTTTAATATTGACACAATGTGGAAATATATAAATATCTGTACATGTGTGGATGTGTGTGTAGAGAGTGATAGTCAGTTTGGGTGGAAAACAAGAGCAGAAGTATTATCTCAACAAAACTTAGAAAAGAAATGTTGTGGCCTCTGACATTATCCTCAGATTAAAAAAATATATATATACACATTGTTATTTTACTGTAACACAGATGTCAATATTTACCTAATTATTTAAAAAATAAGTAAAATCTCTTATTTTATCCCATCAGTTGTCACATTGTTGACTTTTAGTCCCAAAGTAGGTATATTGAAAACTATGTATGTCAGTATCCAGCCACTAAATAAATGTCTTCCTTTTACACTCCCCATAGGAATACAAACAAAAATTGTAAGAGCTGGATAGGAAAGGAGTTAGTCTCAATTGCTGCTATCAATGGGCATTTAGAAATAGAATTACCCTTAACTCTTATGAATGGTTGTTTGATATATCTTTAGAGACTCTTAGTATAAGACTGTTTATTTCTCTCATTTATTTCCTCCAATATCAATTAGGCTTGGTAAAGCAGAAAAAGCCGAATGTCACATTTGGTGTGTTTCTGGATGACTGCATTGATTTTTGGCTTGTGGATAAATTCAATTACATACAGCATTCAGAGGTTTCTGTAATTGTAATTTTGTTGGATCTCCTCACTCAATAACTTCTAATTTCCTAATCTCCTGTAAGGTCAAAGGTGGCAGAGTGTAGAGTAATTTTTTTAAAGCAGTACATGAGTAAAATTTAATATCTAATAATAGGCAAAGAAAATGCTATTATATATTCAGCATTCTGCTTTTTAAATTTATATTAATTGCAAAGTACCATCTGTTCAAGTTCTGTGGCTCTGTAGTACCTGAAACTCTGGAAACTTGATTTAGAAAATAAAAGCTATAATTTCTGCCTGAATGCTTTGGATGTAGCTAAAGTCTAAAGAAGTCAATTATAAAATCTTGAAGCTTAAAATTTACATTATAAAATTTATAATAATGGGAATATAATATATAGACTATCAAATATAGACTATAGAATATAGAAAATAAAATATAGAATATAGAATATATTTTTATATATAATGTGTGAGTATATCACAAACACACATGCCATCAAAAGAGACAGCGAAAATGTTACATCCCAGGACAAGAAATAGGAGGGAGAGAAGGGACATGTGTGTGGTGGGGAGGAGGGGGAGGGAGAGAGAGAGAGAGAAAGAGAGAGAGAGAGAGAGAGAGATTACCAAGAACATTTGTATAAAGAAATTGATAAGTGAGGTTGTTTCTGTGTCAGAATTTCTTGCTACTTGTCTTCAGATTGGCAGATGGCTATTGCCACATGATGAAACACACACACACACACACACACACACACACACACAAATATTATAAGGTGCTACAAAATATAATTTTTTCACACCATTAGCTATGGTATGTTAAATTCTTGATGGTCCATCCTCTGTTCCAGTGTTATATACTGTGTCACTAATGTTATACATTGATTCTCAAATTTAGCTCTGACCTTTTACTTCCCAGTGATCTAGCTTATGGTTCTCTGGTTTCTTTTTCACCTCTCCCTTGTTTTCTGACAACAAAAAGTATAACGAAAATAGCACTTACTAACTAGCAGTAAGATCCAGGATTTGAATGCTAGCTCGGCTACTTAGTAATTCTGTTATCTTGAGCAAGTCACTTCCTTCTCTGAGCGTAAAGACATTCTTCTGCAGTAGTTAATCTACAGTATTCTTGTGAAGATTAAATGACACACACAAAAAAATTCTTGATGCAAGTCTGGTCAGAATGAATGATCTCTAGACTAGAGGATTGTTAATTTAAATAATAACAGGACACAAAAGCAAGTATAAAATTTATAATTAAATTTACTATTAAGATGTATTTTAGTAAGCCCTGAAGAGAAAGAGATAAAAATTTAAGTATCAATTATTTCTAGTTCGGTTAAGATTCCTATTTATTTCTAGTTCGGTTAAGATTCCTATTTATTTCATATGTCTCTGTTTTTCTGATCTTCTAATAAGTCTGTGTTGATAGAAGAATATATATATGATATTTATCAAGGAATGAAAATAAAGCAAAGTTTCAATTACTTGCTGTCACTTAACTCCTTTTTCTCTCTGAAATAGAAGGAAATGCCCCAATGAGATCTAAGAAGAAACCATTAGATAAGGGAGCTTAGCAACATGATGAGATGAGGAAAAAAAAAAAAAAAAAACTTCATGGAGCTGTTGATGAATTCAGTAATGTAGCTGAAAGTTCAGACTTACTATATTCAAGAAAAAGCATAGATGATAGATATATATATGGATATAGAGATAGGTGATACTGATATAAATATAATATAGATATACATAAGAAGGCAAACATATGGAGAGGTATATAAAGAGGAAAATTTTCCTGTCATTGAATGGCACAAAAAGAAGACAAAACAGTCAAGGAAGCAGAGGAAGGGCAAGCAAAGGGTTTCCGGGTGAGTGCCGAGCCAAGAGAAATGGCAAGCTGTGAAAATAGGAATGTAGGAATACTCATCAAGATTAAATATAGCACTAAAAACTAAGGGCAAAAACAGATGCAAGAAATGGAGAATTTTGGTAGTCACTGGGAGTAACCTATTCTAAAAATCGGACCATTCACAAAGAAATAAAAATGATTCCTAATGATAGTGAGATTAGTAAGCACAACCAAGACAGCATTTTCATAGGACCTTGCTCAGATCTGTGAGAAACAAAAACAAAGGAATGGACATGAAAACACTGAAGGTGGAAAAGAATATGACTTTCAACTTCCTAAGGAATCAGGAGTTTCTCCATGTGGTGGGGAAAGATGCAGAGTAAAGGCCATATTCCTTAGAGACAGAGACAGATTTTGAGAACACGTGACGCTCAGCTGAGTACTAGCCCAGGGCCAAGTTCAGAGACCAAGAGTATAAATAGATCATGTAGTTTTTTAAAATTATTTATTACAGAAACAAGGCTGATAGACTGAACACGTAATTAGAAGACATTGTGTTGACATGTCTTAGAGAGTGTGGAAAATATCAAGGGGACTTAGAATAATCATTCAGTACTCTTGTAATTAGTCTCCTAATGTAAAATTCATTCACTTATTAGGACAGTTAGAAATTATGTTTTGAAGTTAGTGCAGAAAAAATAATAACACGAGCACAGGGCATTCCAATGAGGATGCTTGCTTGAAGTGAGATGAAAGACAAACATCTGAAGCTAGGAAAGTTAAGAAACTGAGAGAGAAAGGTGTTTAATTTAAAGGATATTTTATGTGGATTTTGAAATCGCCAAAAATGGTTATAGGAGTCAAGGTATAAAAAAAGGAGTAATGTGTTGTTATAGAAATTTTAAAAATATACTTCGTTTGGATTTTTTTATGAGAATATATTTACTTCTGATTTATGACTTTTATTATTATCTTGATATATTTATCTTGAGAGTTTGCTTGCTATTTATTCTTAACTAAATCTATCTTTAACAAGAGTTGCACCAAGTCATTATAAAATTCCTAATTGCCATTGGCTGGTCATATGAAGCAATATTTAAGGATTTATCAGTTAAAAGTCTAGCTAGATAAATGTTGCTCTGTAAATAATGAGAATCACATACAGATTACTTTTCTGTCAAACCATTCCTATGATGCTTTCTGATGTGATGAATATTGATATCCTACAGAGAAGTTATGCTGCATGGTTCATACAATAGCAGTTGATGGGGGAAAGTTGTGCTCTGTCATATTTTACGATAGTTTATTCCTAGGATGTCCCATTATGTACTTTGAAGATAGCAGTGTCTGTAACAAGGCTATTATATCCTTCTTAGAGTTCTAAGTGTCCTTCAGGACAGTATTCTCAGACTTTTTGGATACAGGGCCCTTCACATTATTTAAAAATTGTTGAGGAACCTAGAGAGAGTTTATCTGTTATATTTATTAATATTTACTCTATTAGAAATTAAAACCAAGAACAGTTTAAAATATATATTAAGTGATTTAAAAATTACTGCGAAAAACCACTATAAATTGTCAGAAATGTTTTATAAAAAATAATGTTTTCAAAAAATGTAAGAGAAAAGGCACATTGCTCTATGGTTTTGCAGCACTCTTTAGTGTCTAGTTTAGTGTCTAATAAAATAAAGCTGAATTTTCATTTTTTCCTCTGCATTCAATCTGGAATACATAGGGAAAATCTGGCCTCACAGAGGTAATTATGGATATATCACGTAGTCTGTGGAAGACTCCATGGTGCGTTGATGAGAGAAAAGAGTGAGTAAAGAAAATAATATCTTAATATTATAAAAATTTTTTTTGATCTTCTGGTTTTTGAGTGCAGCTCTTTATACTGTCTCATCTAGGACATTCACATTTAATACTCAATAGCATCATAAAATATAGGAAAGACTTCAACTGAGGAGTATATGATTAGATAAAGAGATAAAATTTAGAAAGAATAGAGGTAGGAGGTGTCAGTAGGAAATAGGAAGCATTAGTTAGGAATTGCATAAGCTGTAACTGAGTAAAAGTTAAGTGCTATTGACCTGGGTGTGCATGGGTCAGAAAGAACCAGTACCAACTACAGTTATTAACAAATGGTTTCAAAAGGAAGATGATGGGGTAAGCCGGTCAGAACACATGACTATGAAGTTAGTCTTGTCCATCTAATACTGAAAAATACAAAATGAGATTTGAGTTACTCTACAAAAGAATTGTTTCATAAGTATGCTCTACAGTAAAGAATAAAGACTATCATAATTTAATGCAGCACAGAAGCAACATAAATAATAACATATCAAATGGCTACATATCTCAGAGTTTGAAACACTGAGACACAGGAAAGCTGCTTCTTGAATAGTGTTCAGTGTGTACAGTGTGTATTGTCATCCTATCATTATGGTAACAAATTGAATCAAAATATGGAGTGAGAAAAATAGGTCTCAACTTTATATTCTTCTTATTATTCCTAATGTCACCAAAGTATTACTCTAAATTTTTATGTAATATCACCACCATAAGCCTACACACCTCTCCTACACCTTACCAATCAATCGTCCTTGCTGATACTAGAATTAACATAAGATATTAATCTAATCAAGATTTACAGCTTAAAGTGCTTCTCTGACTTATCTCTGCTTCCATGATAAACATCAAACTTCTTGCTCCATCATTCTTACCCTACTCACTAATACAAGCTCACCTTCCCATTTCCCAGAGATATTTTGATATTTTTCTAATTGATTTGTTTAGAATTTGCTCAGAATCTCTGTCTGTCTGTCTCTCTCTTTCACACACACACACACACACACACACACACACGCACTCACACTCACACACACACACACAGTTAAGACCTAAGACCCCTGGAAGTTTATATGTATCTCAGAGACCAGCTACCCTACCCACACACTGATCACTTGTTCTGCCTTGCAAAAACAAGGAGTAAATAAAGGGATCTTCCTGGAGTAAACTAAAAAATGAAAACACTGATGACAAAGTCCTCCCATGATGATGATAGAAGCAATCCTCTTTTTACATCAACAAAATTGCTTCTAGATAACGAAAGTAGAAAACTAAATGCGTGCAAGACTGCTCCACAGGTTATGTGAACAATCAAGTCTACTCGTTTTAGAAGAATGAGCTCTGCTGATGAATGTTTCCTAAGAGGACTACATAAGGGGAAATACAGTATGGCCTATCATTATTATGCAATAGGCACTTACTTCCATATTTCCACTGCAAAATTAACCAATTTGTAAGATTAAGAACTGAGTGTATCTACCTTAGGTCCTGATGATGAGAAATGTATAGAAAGGGGCAAAATTTGTTTACTTATTTGATCAACAATTTTTTAAACAATCTGATTATTAAGAGTATTTAAATCTTCTGGTTCAATATGTGAATGAAGGATGCTGTTGGGACAGGTGGGGCTTCCATAGTTCTAGATGCATCTGTATAATACACTTGGGACAGTCAGAGCTACAAAAAAAAATAATCCCAAATAAAAATAAGTAAGTACAACATAAATCCACAGAGAAGATTGTATTGACATATCTACATCTACATCTCTATCTCTGTCTCTATTTATAGCTATAATGTATCCATATCTATAGCTGCATCTTTATCTATCTATCTATCTATCTATCTATCTATCTATCTATCTATATTATATATGTATATATTTTGGTATACATAAACATAAAATTTAAATATAAATTTTTATAGGACTGAGACAACTCTCAAGACAGGCAAAATTACCATATCCTACACTGCAAATATTTTCCTGCCAATATATTTACTGACAGTAAAAAAATGAGAAATTATCATAAAAATAATAACACTTCTCAAAGACTGTGTGGAAAACATGTTCATTCATTCTACGAGGACACTTAAATGAGAAGACAAGTTGCACCCAAGTAGTAAATTTGAGTGAGCATTAACATAAAGGCAGACCAAAAGTCTAAGGACATATGACGCATCTATGTAAACTTATGAAATTATTTGACAATAGATCCAAAGGGCATTAGCTAGGAAGATTTAGCCTATATGAAACCTCCCTCTTTTCTTGGAGACGGCTTGGGTGGATATTGCTGATGCTTGCTTCTTAGACTGTTATGTATCTATTCCCTTTTTGCCTTGTCATTCTTCTTTGACTAAGATAACATGGAGGCAAAATGTTGTTTCTTTTTGTAACTTTGCTATCCCAGTGCTAACAAAACATATACTAATTTTATAGTTCAACACTCAAAAGACAATATTATTTTGTTCATATCATATTAATAGAGGACTCTTAACTATAAACCATAGTAATCTTACTTTTTCTTAAAGAAAAATGTAGCCTATTTATTGACTGTCTGAACCTCACTTTACATCAATAATCCCTTTAAAATTTTTCAATAACACAGAGAAATAGATATTATTGTGCATTGACAAGGACAAAATAGTGTAGAGGTGTCAGGTAATTTGCTTAAGATCATAGTTATACAATGGCAGAACCAATATGGACCTTAAGTCTGTCTGGACTCAATACTCACTCTGTAATTTTTTAACCATCTTTTTGAAAGGCCATGATTGCTGTTCATTCAAATGTGTTCAGTATATAATCCATATGTAATTATATACAAAAGTGATTAAATGATATATTTACAAATATACTTGTCATAAATATTATGTGTTTAATATGAACAATGAAATGATTTGTAAGAAAAATAATACATAGAAAATAATACATAGGAAAAAAGTATGGAAATATCTGCTATAGGGACTAAGGTGTCTATTTATATAATACATAAAAGTAATTTTTGTGTGTTCTGTATTATGAGAGTATTGTCCCTGGAAATGGCCTTGTAGGTTTGCATTTCAGCAATCTTAATTCTGAAAATGAAGACTGACCTCAGCATTAACGATATATTATTAATGAGAGAGGGAGTTGTGGGACTACTAATTCTGGGTATAACAAAAGTTAAACTTAGTTCTGTTGATGATCTATTTTGTCTAATCAACATCTTAATAACAGGTGAATAGATTAGAGGCAATAAGAAGTCTCAGTTTCTTATTGCTGATTGCTGTGGTATTTTAAAAATCGTAATCAATAATTAAGATAATTAAGTCATTCAGCGTCAACCTTCTATGTAGACATTTAAAAATATTTAAATAAATGCTGGCATGCATCCATATGACATTTGGGTTATCCTGAGATTCTTTGCTCTGTACATAATCAGATACGAAAGAGGCCAAATGATATATTTACAAATATAGTAAAGTATAAGACATTGCAATAGGCTTTCTAAAGTTAACTTCTAAAGAGGCAGAATAGAGCACTGTTTGACCTGCATGCTCAAAGCTCCAAAATTTCCCTTTTCATGAAACGTTTACTTGTGTCACTTTATTATCCAATGGTGAATCAGAGAATTGCAGACAGCTGAAAGGACACCCAATGGTGTACTCGATCCATCTGTTCATCCATCAATCTTATGGTGAATATGCAAAATGAAAGTTTTGCCATAGGTCACAAAACCAACAGCAAAATTTTGTTATGGCAGTTAAAAAAAAGCACATACTTTTGGCTAAATTTGTACTGAAATCACCTTGTTGTTTTTATAAAATAATCCAACTAAAATCTGAATGATGGATTTTAAATGACTATGTCAAATCCTGTTTAACACTGGCAATCATTGAGCTGATATTAAAATAATTCAATCTGTTAAATATGTATAATAAAAAATTGTAAGAACAATATTTATATTTTTTAGAGATAATTTACAATGTAAGAAACTCTTAGATTATATACTTTTTTAAATGTGGGCACACTATATCTGGATAACATTAACTTAAATCAACCTTGTTCTCCACCTGGTCTCTCCTTATAACCTCAATATTGCTTTTATAATAATCAGTCCTTAGTACAGATTAATCTAGAACTTGAAACATGGAATTATGCATGTTAAATTATAAAAAAGAAAACCCCTGCACTATACCTAGATAATTAGATAAATTAAAAGTACACAAATATCAAATGCTTAATTTGTATTGCAATATAATCAGAAAAGGTAGACTGTCATCCTTTATCTTAATATTTAGTGTTACATTTATTGAAGTCCATATGATATAAATAATCTTGAATTCTAAGGTTTATCTAAATTTCTGTAATAGTTTTTCATACTAATTAATTGTTTCAACCAATATTATTAAACTTACTAATTATAAAAGGCATTTTAATATTTAGAAAATGGAAAGGCTCATAGCAAACAAAAAGATCAGGAAAAATATCATGAATAAGAGGTAATCTCCAACTCTTTGTCACAGCAGTAAGAAATTATTATACTTTTTGCAGATGAAGGAAAACCATTGTTATAGACTGAATGTTTGTGTGGTACAGGAAAATAATTGTAGTACTTCAACGCTGACAAAGAAGTAATGAAAGTGTCTTTGAAACTGCTACTTTGAAACATTTTAAGTCTTAGAATATAGGTGAACCTAAGAGTAATGGAGCGGGGGCAAAATAAATGAATTGATATGCCTTCTACAATAGGAAAATTTCTGCTCAAAATAAAAATTAAGAAAAATTAATATGTACTCACATAAGTAGTTAAATTTGTATTGTTAACTTTATATATTCTATGGTTATATTTCTTTTACATTGAAGTATAATTTCCATACAATAAAATACAGTGACCTTAAGCAGTTAATCCATTGCATTTTGAAAATTGCACATATCCTTCTAACCTGCACACTGAATAGTGTAAAGAACAAATCAATCATCCCAGAAATTTTATTATTGTCTCTTCTTAACTAAGTCCCCACCCAATCTTGAAACAACCTATGGATTAGTTTTGCTATTATTGAATTTCATGTAATGTTCTGGGTTCTTTTACTTCACATAATTATTTTGAGATTTACTATAGCTTTGTGTCTATCTTTTGTGTCTATCTTTAGTCTCTTTTAAAAAATTGTTGAGTAGTAATCCATTATATAAATATACCATAGTTCCTTACTTTTTTGTTGATGGTTATGGGGATTATTTTCAATATTTTGGCAACTGTGAATAAGGCTGCTATTAATCATCTCTTTCAACTCCTAGAAAACA
>NW_011888839.1:3780761-3783043 GCF_000151845.1 Pteropus vampyrus
AAGAAGTAATGAAAGTGTCTTTGAAACTGCTACTTTGAAACATTTTAAGTCTTAGAATATAGGTGAACCTAAGAGTAATGGAGTGGGGGCAAAATAAATGAATTGATATGCCTTCTACAATAGGAAAATTTCTGCTCAAAATAAAAATTAAGAAAAATTAATATGTACTCACATAAGTAGTTAAATTTGTATTGTTAACTTTATATATTCTATGGTTATATTTCTTTTACATTGAAGTATAATTTCCATACAATAAAATACAGTGACCTTAAGCAGTTAATCCATTGCATTTTGAAAATTGCACATATCCTTCTAACCTGCACACTGAATAGTGTAAAGAACAAATCAATCATCCCAGAAATTTTATTATTGTCTCTTCTTAACTAAGTCCCCACCCAATCTTGAAACAACCTATGGATTAGTTTTGCTATTATTGAATTTCATGTAATGTTCTGGGTTCTTTTACTTCACATAATTATTTTGAGATTTACTATAGCTTTGTGTCTATCTTTTGTGTCTATCTTTAGTCTCTTTTAAAAAATTGTTGAGTAGTAATCCATTATATAAATATACCATAGTTCCTTACTTTTTTGTTGATGGTTATGGGGATTATTTTCAATATTTTGGCAACTGTGAATAAGGCTGCTATTAATCATCTCTTTCAACTCCTAGAAAACACCTGAGGTTATAAATGTTGGACTATACACTAAGAGAATGAATAATTTTAAAAGAAGTATCAAATACTTATCCAAAATCGTATCCTTTAAAATTACTAATATATGAATGTTCTAAGTGCTCCATGACCTTACAGACATTTCATATTGTTAGTGATTTTATTTGTTTGCTTTTTTAAAAGAACTTTCTCTACCTATACCCTCCCACTTCACTTTGTTTTGTTTATTAACAAAGTATTTTGGTATATTTTGGTTTTTTTCTAAATAACTTTATTGAGTACAAAAATATTACACATATTTAAAGTGTAATTTTTAAATAAATTGTAAGTATATATAATTTGCGAAACCATCACTGGTATCAAGATAGTTAACATTTTCATTCCCCAGAATTTTCCTTGTGCTCCTTTGTAATCTCTCACTCCTGTCCCTCAGTGTTCAATTAAACAAAATCACTTATTTCTTTTTTTCAGACTATTAATTACTTCTTTTTCTACTTTTATTCCATATCCTTGTCATCATACATTTAACATATACACTCAGATAATGCTTTCTCTTAGCATAACCACATAGTACTATTTTTATTTATTTTTTTTTTTAAATTAAGTTTATTGGGGTAACATTGGTTAATACAATTATATAATTTTCAGGTGTACATTATCATTTGATGTCTGGGTATTCTATGGTGTGTTTACCAACCAAAGTCCAGTTTCCTTTAGCTACCATATATTTGATCCCCTTTAACCACTTCACCCTCCCCCTAACCCCTATATTTGACCCCCTTTAACTGTCTACCTCCTCTCTCCTTCGCAACCCCCTACCCTCTGGTAGCCACTAGTCTATAGTCCATGTTCATGAGCTTGTGTTTGTTTCTCCTGTTCATTTGTTGCTTTTAGATTTCTATCCCACGTGTAAGTGATATCATGTGATTTTCAACTTTTTCTGTCTGGCTTATTTCACTTAGCATGATTATCTCGAGGTCCATCCATGTTGTTGCAAATGGCAGTATTTTATTCTCATGGCTGAGTAATATTCCTTTGTATATATGTACCACAGCTTCTTTAGCTAATCATCTATCATAGGACACTTCGGTTGCTTCCATGTCGTGGCCACTCTGAATAATGCTGCTATGAACATCGGTATGCAAATATCTTTACGGTTATGGGTTTTCAAGACTTTGGGGTAAATATTCAGTTGAGGGATTGCTGAATCATATGGTAGATTAATTCTTAGTTTTTTGAGGAACCTTCATACTGTTTTCCATAGTGGCTGTACCAATTTGCAGTCCCACCAGCAGTGTATGAGGGTTTCTATTTCTCCTCATCCTCTCCAGCATTTGTTATTACTTGTTCTGTTGATTATAGTCATTCTAACAGATGTGAGATGGTATCTCATTGTTGTTTTGATTTGCATTTCCCTAATAGCTAGCGATGTTGAGCATCTTTTCAAGTATTTGCTGGCTATTTGTGTGTCTTCTAGACAGGAGTGTCTGTTCAGGTCCTCTGCCCATTTTTTAATTGGATCATTTGCCTTTTGTTGTAATTGAGTCGTATGAATTCTTTGTATATTTTGGATATTAGGCCCTTATCGGAGGTGTTGCTTGCAAATATA
>NW_011888839.1:3783093-3807544 GCF_000151845.1 Pteropus vampyrus
AGTCTATAGTCCATGTTCATGAGCTTGTGTTTGTTTCTCCTGTTCATTTGTTGCTTTTAGATTTCTATCCCACGTGTAAGTGATATCATGTGATTTTCAACTTTTTCTGTCTGGCTTATTTCACTTAGCATGATTATCTCGAGGTCCATCCATGTTGTTGCAAATGGCAGTATTTTATTCTCATGGCTGAGTAATATTCCTTTGTATATATGTACCACAGCTTCTTTAGCTAATCATCTATCATAGGACACTTCGGTTGCTTCCATGTCGTGGCCACTCTGAATAATGCTGCTATGAACATCGGTATGCAAATATCTTTACGGTTATGGGTTTTCAAGACTTTGGGGTAAATATTCAGTTGAGGGATTGCTGAATCATATGGTAGATTAATTCTTAGTTTTTTGAGGAACCTTCATACTGTTTTCCATAGTGGCTGTACCAATTTGCAGTCCCACCAGCAGTGTATGAGGGTTTCTATTTCTCCTCATCCTCTCCAGCATTTGTTATTACTTGTTCTGTTGATTATAGTCATTCTAACAGATGTGAGATGGTATCTCATTGTTGTTTTGATTTGCATTTCCCTAATAGCTAGCGATGTTGAGCATCTTTTCAAGTATTTGCTGGCTATTTGTGTGTCTTCTAGACAGGAGTGTCTGTTCAGGTCCTCTGCCCATTTTTTAATTGGATCATTTGCCTTTTGTTGTAATTGAGTCGTATGAATTCTTTGTATATTTTGGATATTAGGCCCTTATCGGAGGTGTTGCTTGCAAATATATTTTCCCATTTGGATGGTTGTCTCTTTACCTTGTTGATGGTTTCTTTTGCTGAGCAGAAGCTTTTTAGTTTGGTGTAGTCCCATTCATTTATTTTAGCTTTTACTTTCCTCGCTTTTAAGGTCAAATTCATAAAAACCTTTTTAAATCCAAGGTCCTTGAGTTTAGTTCCTATGTTTTCTTCTTTTATTGTTTCAGGTCTTATATTCAGGTCCTTAATCCATTCTGAGTTAATTTTGGTGTGTGGTGATAGACAACAATCTAGGTTCATTCTTTTGCTGGTGGCTTTCCAGTTTTCTCAGCACCATTTATTGAAGAGGCTTTCCTTTCTCCACTGTATGTTTTTGGCTTTTTTGTTAAAAATTATTTGGCCATATAAATATAGGTTTACTTCTGGACTCTTGATTCTGTTCCACTGGTCTGTGTCTGTTTTGCTGCCAATACCATGCTGTTTTGATTACTGTCACTTTGTAGTATAATTTGAAGATGGGCAGTGTGATGCCTTCAGCCTTGTTCTTTTTTCTCAGAATGGCTTTTGTAATTTGGGGTCTTTTGTCCTTCCATACAAATCTGATGATATTTTGTTCTATTTCTTTAAAACATGCCGATGAGATTTTGATGGCGATTGCATTAAATCTGTATAATGCTTTAGGTAATATGGTCATTGGATTCTTCAAATCCAAAAACATGGAATATCTTTCCATTTCTTTGTATCTTCTTCGATTTCTTTTAATAGGGTCTTGTAGTTTTCATTATATAGGTCCTTCACATGTTTTGCTAAATTTATTCCTAGGTATTTTATTCTTTTTGTTGCAATTGCAAAAGGAATTATTTTTCCACTTCTTTTTTCTGACACTTCATTATTAGAGTATAGGAATACTATAGATTTTTGAACGTTGATTTTGTATCCAGAAACTTTACTGTATTTTGCTTATTGTTTCTAGTAGTGTTCTGGTGGAGTCTTTAGGGTGTTCTATATAGAGGACCATGTCATTCACAAATAGTGACAGTTTGACTCCTTTGTTTCCTATTTGGATGCCTTTTATATCTTTCTCCTGTCTGATTGCACTTTCTAAGACCTCCAAAGTTATATTGAATAACAGTGGCAATAGTGGACAACCTTGCTTTGTTCCTAATCTTAGAGGGAAAGTTTTTAGTTTTTCACCATGAAGTTTAATGTTGGCTGAAGATTTGTCATATATGGCCTTTATTTTGTTAAGATACTTTCCTTCTCTATCGATTTTGTTAAGTGTTTTGATTATAAATGGATGCTGTATCTTGTCAAAGGCTGTTTCAGCATCTATTGATATGATCACATGATTCTTATTTTTTAATTTGTTTATTTAGTGTTGTAACATTAATTGATTTGCATATCTTGAACCATCCCTGTGCCTCTGGGATGAAGCCCATTTGATTGTGGTATATAATCTTTTTGATATGTTGCTGTATTCAGTTTGCTAACATCTTTTTAGGATTTTTGCATCTGTGTTTGTGAGAGATATTGGTCTGTAGTTTTCTTTTTTTGTGTCATCTTTATCAGATTTTGGTATCAGAGTAATATTGGCCTCATAAAATGAGTTGGGAAGTATTGCCTCCTCTTTGATTTTTTGGAAGAGTTTGGGGAGAATAGGTATTAAATCTTTGAATGTTTGGTAGAATTCACTGGTAAAGCCATCTGGTCCTGGACTTTTACTTTTTGGTAGGTTTTTGATGTTTGTTTCAATTTCCACATTGCTTATCAATCTATTTAGATTTTCCAGTTCTTCTTGATTCAGTCTAGGAAGGTTACATTCTTCTAAGTACTGGTCCATTTCTTCTAGGTTATTAAATTGGTATTATATTTTTTCATAGTATTCTTGTATGATCCTTTGTATTTCTGCAATATCAGTCATAATTTCCCCTCTTTCATCCTTGATTTTGTTTATTTGTGTTCTTTCTCTTTTTTCTTTAGTGAGTCTAGCTAGGGGTTTGTCAATTTTTTAACCTTCTCAAAGAACCAGCTCTTTGTTGCATTTATTTTTTCTATTGTTTTGTTGTTGTTGTTGTTTTCAATTTCATTTATTTCTGCTATAATTTAAATGATTTCTTTCCTTCTGCTGACTTTAAGCTTCATTTGTTCTTCCTTTTTTAGTTTTCTAAGATGAAGTGTTAGGTTTATTTGGGCTCATTCTTGTTTTTGGAGATAGGCTATGAACTTTCCTCTTATGACCGCTTTTGCCATGTCCCAAAAGTTTTGATATGTTGTAATATCATTATAATTCATTTCTATGTATCTCTTGATCTCTCTTTTCATTTCTTCTCTGACCCAGTTATTCTTCAGTAGCATATTGTTTAATCTCCATGTATTTGTGGTTCTTCCTGATTTCTTTTTGCAATTGATCTCTAGTTTCAAAGCATTATGATCAGAGAATATGGTTGGTATGATCAACCCTCTAATATTTCTTGAAGCTAACTCTATGTCCCAGTATGTGGTCAAGTCTTGAGAATGTTCCATGTGCACTAGAGAAGAATGTATAAGCAGCTATTTTGGGATGGAAGGCTCCATAAATGTCAGTTATGTCCAGTTGGTCTAATGTGTCATTTAAGAATGTTATTTCCTTATTGATTTTCTGTATGGGTGATCTGTCCATATCGAACAGTGTGGTATTTAGTCTCCTACTATGATAGTGTTTTGGTCTGTTTCTCCCTTTGGTTCTGTTCGTAATTGCTTTACATATTTCGGGGCTCCTTGACTGAGAGCATAGATATCAATAAGTGTTATGTCTTCTTGGTGCATGATTCCCTTTATCATTATGAAGTGTCCCTCAGTATCTTTCTTTATCTTTTATATTTTGAAATGTATTTCATCTGATATTAGTACCACTACTCTCACTTTTCTCTGAATGCCATTTGCTTGAAATATTGTTTTCCACCCTTTCACTTTGAGTCATATTTGTCTTTGGAGCTGAGATGTGTCTCTTGGAGGCAGCAGGCAGCATATAGTTGGGTTTTGTTTTCTGATCCATTCTGCAACTCTGTGCCTTTTTATTGGTGAATTCAGTCCATTTACATTTAGGGTGATTATTGAAATATGAGGTTTTCTTACAGCCATTTTATCTTTTGCTTTCTGATAGCTCGATGTTTCCATTGCTTCCTTGTCCTCATGTTTCTGTTTTCTTTATTTTGGTTGGCTTCTGTGAGTTTTGTCTATGGTTCTTGTTTTATGTTATATACTTCAGTTCTGAATCTTCTGTGTGTAGTTACCATTATGAATATATATATAACTATCCTTTCCTCTGTGTGTGCCTTATCTCTTTTCTTCTGTGCATGCCTTATCTCCATTCCCCTTTATGAATCTGGATCTTCGAATCCTCCCCTTTTCAGTCACTGTTATCTCAATTTGTCTCTATGTATGCTGAACGTTCATTACTATCTTGTTATAACAACTCTTCTTACTATTTAAGCTTATAATGCCCTGTTCCTAGTAAGGGTTGGATTCCTTTGCTTCCATTTGCCTGATAGTCACTTTACTTCTAATTATGGTTTTTTGGGTTTTTTTTTTTTTTTCGCCATTTTGTTTTAAGTGAGCTGACCCCTTTCAGTATTGCCTGTAGTGCAGGCCTCGTAGTGGAGAATCCCTCAATTTTTGTACATCTGAAAAGGTCTTAATTTCTCCTTCATATCTAAAAGAGAACTTAGCTAGATATATTATTCTAGTCTGGTAGTTCCTTTAACTTAATAGTTTAAATATTTGATTCCATTCCTTCTCGGCTTGTAAGGTTTGCTCTGAGAAGTCTGAGGATAATCTAATGGTTTTCCTTTATAAATTACTGTTTTCTTCCATATCCTCCTCTACATTTGATGTGGTTCATCTATTTAATTTTAGCCATTAAAATAGTGTGCAATGTTATCTTATGATTTTAATTTGCATTTACCTACTAACTAGTGATGATGAGCATCTTTTCATGTGTTTATTTGTCAACCATATATCTTCTTTGGTGAAATATGTATTCAAACCTTTTGCTAATTATTATGGTGTTATTCGCTGTTTGTTTTATTGATTGAGTTTTGAAAGCTCTTTATATATTCTGGGTAAATGTTTACCTTAATAAAGTTTATTTATGCTGTTGAAAAGATTTGTATTTAGCTGTAGTTGGATGGAGTTTTCTAAAAATAACAATTACATCAAATTCCTTGATGATGCTACTCAAGTCTATTATATTCTTACTGATTTTCCACCTATTTCCCCTATCAAAATTTGAGGGAGCAGGGGGAGTGTTGAGGCTTTTGAATATAATTGTAGACCTCACTATGACTTTTAGTTGAATATATATTATAGCTGTATTTTCCGGAATCAGTTGATCCCTCTTGATAAAATGATGACTTAACTTTTTTTTCATTATACAGTGATCTTTATTCCTGATAATATTCTTTCTATGAAATCTTTGCTTACATAGGGTAGTCATTTGTGGTATTCTCATGTAATTAGTGCTAAAGAAAGTGTAGTTTGCTTTTGTTGGGTGGAGTGTCCTACAGATATCTACTAGATCTAGTTGGTTTACAGTGTTGTTCACTCTTCTATTTCCTTATTGAACTTATGCCTAGTTGTTCTATTCATTATAAAAAGTGGAAGTATTAAAATCCCTAACTATTATTTTTGAATTGTTTATTTCTCCCTTCAGTTCTAACAGTTGGTGCTTCATGTGTCTTGGAACTTTGTTGTTAGGTTCATATGTTTGTAGTTATAATATTTTATTTGTGTATGAACCTGTTCATCATTATAAAATGTCCCTCTTTGCCCTAGTAACATTTGTGCTCTAAGTCTTTTTATTCCTCTGATGGTACTACAGTCACTACATCTCTCTTGTTAATGCTGTTTGCATAATAGATTTTTTTTCCATTCTGCTGACCTCAACTGTTAGAGTTTTAATCCATTAACATATAATGTAATTAATGATAAAATAGAATTTACACTGGCCATTTTGTTACTTGTTTGCTATATGTCTTTCTATCTCTATCTCTATCTCTTTTTCTTTATCTCTATCATTTCTGCATTGTCTTCTTTTGTGTAACATTTTTCTAGTGTAACATGTTAATTACCATGTGACAAATATATTATAATTTATAATTATTTTTTAAATGGATACCGTTTACACCACAATTAACATCTTAAAATCATTTTAAGACTAATACTAAAATAATGCCAATGATATCTAGAAACTTTGTTTCAATGTAGCTGTGTTCTCTACTTGTTTCTTTATGCTATTATTACTATATAAATTATATGTTTTACATACTATCTCATAAATAATTTAATTTTATATGACATAGCTGATTTAAGACTAAAAAAAGTAAAAATGAGGTCATTAGGGTAGGCCCTAATCCAATGTGACTGCTGTCATTATAAAAAGTGGGAAATTTGAATATAGAAATACACATGGAGAATGTCAAGTGAAGACTGAGGCAGAGGTTGGAGTGTTGCTCCACAAACTAAGGAATGTCAAAGACTGCCAGTTGTCACTAGAAGCTGAATATACAAGTCAAGGACTGCTAAGGTTTGCCAACTATTACCAGAAGCTAGGAGATAGGCATAAAACAGATTCTTCCTGAGAGCTTTCAGAATAAACTCACCTTGCCAACAGCTTGATTTTGAACTTGTAGATTGTAGATTTGTGAGGCAATAAATTCCTGTAATAAGCCACCCAGTTTGTTAGCAGCAGACCTAAACAATTTCTTTCTATCTATCTATCTATCTATCTATCTATCTATCTATCTATCTATCTATCTATCTATCTCACTTATTCCAGGGACATTACATTTTAAGAAATTTGAATGGATCAGTTTATATTTCTACACAACATATGACTCATCTTTTGTGTCAATATGAACTGCTGGAAAAATACCATAATATTACATAAGACAATTTAGGGCTCAATTCATAAAAGATATTTTCTCAAATATTTACCCTTTTATTAATTTCTGTTTTGCAAATTATATGTAGGTTAGTATATTTGAGTAGTTAAATGTGTTATAACTGACATTCAAAACCAGAATTTCTAATTTTTAATTCTTTGCAAACTAAGTCTGAGTGCTACAGAGTAGTACATATTCTTTTCACATTTTTCTTGTTTTTCTTAAAAATGAAATTGCTCCTTTTCTATTGAATTTTAATAAGCTGCTAACATAAGAGATGCCAGTTATCTTTGTGAAACTATTTTTCTTAAACACAGAGGGGGTGTAAATGTTTCTTTTTTGGGATAAATACAGAAAGCTATCACAAGTACTCTTAAATTACTTTTAATCTTTATGTAGACTATATTTTAAAATGCCAAAGAAAGAAGATATAATTTAAATCTGTTTCATAGCATGATTTTCTTTTACCATGTAAGAAAACTTCAAGCTTTCATTAAGCAATGCTAAAGAAATCCATATAAATTTATAGCAACTCTCCTCTGTCCTATCCTTCCTTTAAATATCATTAAAAAATATTCATATTTTTAGACAAATAGGGTTAATATACTATTTTAGACTCTGGAAAGCCCAGAGAAATTTTTTACAGTTATTTAACATAAGGTAGCTTATCTAAAGTGTACTGAAGAAGGCGTTATAGGAGCCTAATGAGAATTAGATATCTTATATGTTTTCTGAGGTTTAATACTTATGGAAAAAACAGGTAAGTTTGTTCTGCCTCATAGACATTAATGGGAACACTCATAAGGAAAGAATGTCTGAGGGCAGAAAAATACATTAATATTAAAAAGAGATACAATACTTGGGAGAGTCCCACCTGTTCCTTGTTGAGATAGATTAATAGTTATGCTCAATACATAATTATACCTTTCCCAGATTATTGGTAATGGAGAAAAATAAGAAGAGCTTAGAACTCTCAAAAGGAAACATGCCAGTAGTAGACTTCACCAGTGTGTATTTAGGCAATTTTATTAACCCTCTAAGAGATGGAATAGGTAATGACAATTTATTACATAGGAGTTTACTGACTATGAGAACAAAGGATATTACAATGCAGATAGATTTAAAATTAGATATTTAATTAAGAAGCAGATCAAATTTATATTAAGTCCTTCTACAATTAGGATTTTGATATGTATTGTTTCAAATAGTTTATTAATTATTTTACCAATATTTAATTAGTGCCAACTATGTGTCAGATGTTAAACTTGGTACAATTTCACATTAATGGTGTCTGCTCTTGAAGAATATACATTTTGGTATTAAAGATATGACTAAGCCAAAAGACAATAGTAATAAGGTTTGTAAAGCATTATTATAAGGTTCACACCAAATGCTTTGGGTAATACATATATGAGAATTGCTTTTGATATTAATAATTACATTATTTTCTATGGAAAAGTTTAACATTTGATGTCTGAAAATACTCCGTTCACCAGAAAATAAACAGAAACACAGATGCATTTTGAATTTATAGAAAATATATATTGTTTTTGATAGTCCAAATAAAAAAATTAAGAAGCTACATTCCCCATTATGCAGGATAATTTTAATAGGATAATGTTTGAGTTCTCTATCAATGTTCTCCAAACTAGAGTTTCACAAATATTTTATGAGAATAACTCCATTTTAGGTTTTAATTTTTATTATGATCTAAATGTATGTAAGTACATTATGGATCATCCAAAAGAAAACTTGTAGTTATATACAATCATGCTACTTCAGGGCCTGAATTTACATATATTTTTTTTAGAGCATCATAGTAACACAATGTAAATTGGTGCAGACTGATGAGAAAAGTCAGAGATAGATTCATAATATCCTTGCTAATTGATGGTCCCTGAGACATAAAAGAGTTCACAGTAATTCAAATAAAAAGAAAAGTTGGGAGAATTTATTCACATAAGATGCAGAGTGGCATAGGCATGCTGAAGCAAGTGAGTAGGATAGCATTTTTTGTCACATTAAAATAATGTTGCAAATTTGAAAATCATTATCTTTATGGTTAACTTGTTTTACATTAATAAATATGTTTCAATATCATCATATAAAGCTGTGTATATTCATATATATTTATGAATTTCTATATTTAAACACATTTTAATTAAAACTGTTTACATTATTCAAAGGTTTCCCAAATAACTCTGAGTCTTGGGCACAACTGTTGCTGAATAGACTTCAAAAAAGCAAATCTGCTCTCCACTACTGAAGTGCAGTGTTCCAAGTTCCCTAGAAATGGGTCACAGAAGCCATCTAGTTTTGGTAAGTTCTCATACTTTTCTTATTTGAATTTATCATAGGAGATTTCAGAGCGTACTTATTTTTCTTTGTGACCCCAGGTATAGAAAGCCAAGCTCCCACTGCTATCCCTGAACTGGACAGTTAAATAGTCACATATGGAGATCCAGGACTTTGTTTCTTAAACTTGAATGATATAGAAACTATGTTAAAAGCAGACAAATATGAGTGTCAAATGTTTAAGTACCACTTTCCTTGAGATACTTGGTAAAGTACAAATTAGTGAAAAATTATCCTTCTTTTTCTAGATGATAATTCCCTTCTGAAGTTATCTGATATTTTCAATAAGGAAATATTTACAGTAAACAAAGCCTAGTATGGTATGTTTGGAAAGATTAAGTGATAAACTGGCAAGAATATAGACAGTGTCCTGCCATTTTATCTTCTCACATTTTCCAATAGAGAACTGGCATGATCTATCAAAAGGATTACAACTTAGAGTCCCAGATGGTGCCTGGAAGCCCAAAAGTGTGGATTTGCTTAAATATAAAATATGATGTCCTGCTTACATGAGTTAACCTCTGACAGGTTAGCTGAAAAATATCTTTGATTGGACAGTGTAAGATCAATGGCTTCAAGCAGTCTGGATTCAAATCTAAATTTAATACCTCCTACTGTGTGGCCTAGGCAAGGTACTTCCCCTTCATATGCCTTTATTTTCCCATTGGTGAAATGTTGATATTTCTCATTCGTGTGGTTTAAATGTAATTAAGAAATTTGAAAAAGAATAAATAACATAGTGGGGGTAGCTGACATATATTCAATAAGTAATAAATTATAGATGTTATTATTATATATTTTATTTAATCTGGAAACAAACTTATTTTTTTTGAATTATGGAAGTTTAAATATACAACACAGTAACACATTTAAATGGATTTCCTTTGCAGATATATTTACAAGTGAAGAAGAGATTAGAACACATTTTGTACATTGGAATAAATTTTGGCAGGCATATACATGATGCCTTTTTAAAATTATGCAATTACTAAATCAGGGAATTTGATTTTTAAGCACTGAACATGTGTGTTTTATTTTTTACAAACTTTTTATCAGAATTTTTCTATCTTCCACTCTATCTTAGGCTGAACAGAAGTTATTAAATAAATACTTATAACTATTTTCTAAACCTCTCTGTAGTATCTAAAAGTATTGTATAAAAAACGCATAAAAATACATCTTAGAAAATATAACACATATGTACATTAATCTAAATTTTTAAGGGAGATTTTTAAGTCTATTCATTGACACCACTTATTGTATTTAATTTATTTCAATATGTATTTATCTTAGTTTTATGTCCTACTAAAGGACAAAAAGTGTTTATAGAGAGTATTATTACTGGGAGCCTAACCTGTGAGGAAACAGTATTGAGAACCATAAATGCATTATGGTTTATTTAATTGATACTCAAGTGAAGAGGTATGTGTATGTACTTAGACTTGCAATAGTACTGGAATAAAATCAACTTCTGTCTTCTCATTTGTCTGGTGTGATTTTCTTTAATATTAGCTTGCTTTTTGTTCCATATTTCAAAATCCTAAAACACAAGAAACAAATATTGCTTTTACATTCACTTATGCAACTGCCAATTTTGTATTTGTGTTAATCATATAAATATATATTTTTTTGTTCAATATGATTTTGATGAAATTACTTCCAGGAAAATTGTTTATTCAAATTATGAACTTGAAATCTTTTATTTTTTGCTTTAATTAATTTACCAATTTTATCAATAGGAGACTGACATCTAAATATTAAAAGACTAAAGATAGAATTAAATTAGTTTTAACATTAAGTTGTCATTAGTGGGTAGAAAACTTTATTTTCAGACAAGTCTCCCTGAGGTCAGTGAATAAGGAGCTGAATCTCATACTTAGAATATATTTAAATGATCGTGAGTCTTACCACCCTGAGACATTACTAATTGCAAATATTAGATAATTTTGAAATAAAATATTATCAAAATCTAACTCCTACTCCCCCCAGAAAAAAAAAAAATTAGGTATCCTGACTTTCGGACATATTACAAACTGATCTTGGATAATACATACTAAACTTTTTTGGATGCACAGTTTTAATTTTAAAGATATATTTTCTAGTCGAGTACTATAGTTGAGTACATTTATGTTTAATATCAACTCTATCGAAAGTGACCTTTTCTGCTGCATCATTGTCATGTAAAAGAATTACATCCTGTCATTTAAATGCAAAATAGTTTATCCTTTGTTTTTTAGAGCACATTGATTTTAAATGGCAGATAGCTAAGTTATTTACCCTTATGAAAGTGGAAAAATAGATCATGATGATTTTTTTATCCATAATTGCTATAATGGTTACATAATTTTACCTTGTAATACACATAGGGAAGACCAATTTTTTTTTTTTTTTTAAAGCCAGATTAGTTTTAAACAAAAAATTTGTTGCACAATGTTACACAATTTAAAAGTTTGGTTAGTGTTTACAGATGTAGGCACCAACTTGAAATAATAATAAAACTCTGAAATCTTAAATCTTTCATGAACAATATAAATGTATAACATTCCATACTGTGAACTTAACATTTATAAAAATGGAATAGTACAGGATATTTATTTTGAATGCCTGGCATCCTGTTTTTTTTCTTCAAATTGCCTAATTTAACCTAATTTCTCTATTAGGCTCTCCACCTTTCTGATATAAAGCTCATCATGAACTCCCTTTTCTGTGTGAGTGTGTGTATATTGCCCCCTACATAGTTCTGTTCTTTTATCTTCTCTATCATACTGCTACTGTCTCCATAATGCTCATTCCTCTGTCCATATTTAAGATGCAACCTCTTTTACTTTGCAAACGTTTCACTCATCACTTAATCTTTTGCTAATTACAATTGTAATTTAAAAACACTTCAGATATACAAAGAAATCTGATTATTTATTTTATTATATTCATAGAAGTTCCATGTGAGATGCCCTGAAAAACATCTTTCACTGTGACTTTTACGTAAACTAAACTCTCAATTCTTCCTTTCCAGGCCTCTTGGTAAGTAAAATTTCCAAACCAATGCTTTCTAAACCCCAAGAAAAATTCTTTTTTCTTCTGAGAACTGTTTTTGCCCAACTACTTATGAAACCAGCTGGACTTTTGCTGCTAAGGCTCTGTCAAAACTTACCAAAACTTATCAAAGTAGAACACCCCCTGACAAAGACAGTTTCCTTGATCAAACTTTAGTCTGGCTCTTCTAAGCCCCCTTTTCTACTATGCCTCAACCATGGGCTTCCATGTCTATCCTGGTGTCCTGCTTGTACAATTTTAGCAAGAATCCTGCTAAGTCAGTTTAGAGAGAATTATCCATCACTGATATCTGATCATCCTCAGTACGTGATCAAATTTCTCATCCACCACCCTAGTATATGATCACCCTAGCCTACATCTAGCTAGAGTTCCATTAAGTTATTTTAGGAAGAAATTTCTCTTCTCTTCATGTCTTTTCTTTATAATTTTTAGCCACTGGCCCTGATCCCTCCAACCTACTCCTTGGGTACAAATTTCCATGTGTTCTTATAGTATTTGGAATTGAGCCCAGTTCTATACTGAGCTTTCTTTTCTTCCTTTGCAACTGTTTCTGAATAAAATCTGTTTTACCACTATAACTACTGTTAACTTCTGGGTTTTCTTTACCAAGCTCTAGTTATTCTCATGTTTTATTTTTTAGATTAAAAGTTTATACTTAACAGTGTTCTGGTTAATATTCTTTCACATTTATGATAGGATTATTAGTACTCTAAGAATTTTAAATCACTTCATTGACTTATGTGTATTTCAAAATACCATTTATTATCTTCTGAAGTCTAAAATAAATAATCTGTATCAAGTACTGACACTTTCTTAATCTCATTTAGCAATGATGTTATTTATATATTTCATTTAAAAATAAAATAAAATATGAGTCATTTAAATAATGGAAAGTTCGTATCAAGGATATAGTCTAATAATTTGCATGTAATGACAAAAGCTCCTGAGAACCCTTTTCTCAATGTATGAGCATATACTTTGAAGGCTGTATGATCATCTTCAATAGGAATACAGTAAATATAAAAATTAACATGTGGGCTATATTCATAATACTTCTGAATATGCTTTTTTACTTAAGAGCTTTCTATGGGGGAGGTGAAGAGTATCAAAAAGTAAGAGCAGTTCCTATTTATTGTAGGGAACTTAAAGATTAAAACTGTCAGTGATTTGTCAAGACTGTTCAACTATTTAGAAAGTAGAGACTAGAAAACATTACTTCTAACAGAAAAGAATACATTTCTCGGACCTATCACTGAGATAAGTAAATTGGAGAAATTAATAGGTAAATAATACCTTAAATTAAATAACAATAAAATATAATACTGTTTTTTTATACATATGGTTTCCTTACTTTTATATACCCTGTATTCCTTTGTATTTCTGAAAGAGTGAAGTTAGCAGTTATATATTGAGACATGATAAAGAATAAACAAAAAGGGTTATAAAAACTATGTGTAAAAATAGGCATGTGTTAATTCATAATCTTTTGTTATATCTATGAGACATTTGAGTATTTTTTTATTATTAAGAAAAATATAAGTCTCTGTTCATCCCAGTAACACACTGACGAATGTCATCAATCTTAATGGGCCGTTGAAGACCACTTACCCTTGTAAATCAATTATAGTGCAATTTAAGTATAAAATCAATTCCTCAAACTATTTAGGCTTCGCTCATATAAATATAAATGGAGTTAATTTATCATAAAGGACTAAGAATGCAGGGAACTTAAAACATGTGTTTTTAGTGTCAAAATATAAACATTTATGTATTTCCTAAAGTTTCTATAAATGTAATGCCACCTTAAAACTGAAAGGTTTATGTGAAAGTATATTTAAATGAATATTTTTATAATTGTGTGTTCTGGATTTGGTTAGTTTATTATGTATTTCCATAGTTTGTTCACTGAGGAAATTTATTTTATTCATCTTCCCCAAACCAACTTATAGTTCTACTTCATCTTTACCTGCAATTACCTAGTTTGCCTTCTAAAGTGATAACTATTTAGTAAATGTTAAATAAACAACTTAATAAATGAGGAATCCAACAATAATTGATGTTCGCACATTTACTTTATCAACAAACAAGTATTGTGCGCTTACCAATTAAGTGCTGTCCTAGGCAACAGAGATTTAATATAAATATTATCTTTCCCAAAATAATATATAAGTTTAATGGGAAAGGTAGACATAACAATTAATTATATAATCCAATTTTGGAATTGTGGTGATAATGGGAGGTTATTGCTGGGTATTAAAGGATGCCATGTAACATAACCTGGCTTACTATTACCAGAAAGTGGTATCTTAAAAGGTAAAACAGAAGCTAAGTCTCAGAGAATGTTACTTTGAGACTCCTCTTTACAAAGAAATGTTTTAAAAATTCCATTTTGTAATGCTTGATACTCTTAGTCTCTATCTATCTGCCTAATTTCATAAGAGAGAAAGAATACTAGGCACTGGTATTACCTACTATATGTGCTTTAACTTGAATCTGACACATAGAATTCTCATTTGTGAAAGAATGGTGTATTTGTCACCATTGCCTACATACAGTGTTATTTATTTCATGGAGAATACCGAGACTGAGATTCAACACAATAAAGTAGAATGGGGAAAATAAGCTTATTTTCACATAGACTATACTGTATGATCATAGGGCCAGGTGATGCCACTGAAAGCCTACTAAATATGAAGTCAGGAGAGTTTTTCTGCTAATGTGACCATGGATGCAATACTGATATGTCACTGCTTTCTTAGGAAAATGAGAATCCTGAACAAAATGATGTGCCCTGGCAAATTATGTAACAACTTTTGCTTAATTTCTATCATGTGGATAAAATGAGAATGATTATAGTATCTGCCTCTTAATTTTTTCTTTGTGAAAACTAAATGAGATAATACATTTAATATACTTAAGACAGCTAAGCATCTACTAATTTTTCAATAAATTTAGTATTATCATTAATAATTCAAAATTTAGGGTAACTAAATACCTAAAGAAAATATAAAAATATCTTTCAGTCTCAAATGCTCTATTTGTCAAAATATTTTTCGGGCTACACCTTTGCCTCACACTCCTTGGAGGGTTTTAGTTTACATGTCCCTGCAAAATTACTTCCTTTGTCAGCATAGTCTATTCTATCTTATGGACTGATTACCCTACTTCAGTGATTTTAAGAGAACATTTTGAAAACTGACTCACTGTGGAAGAATAAAAGCCATAAACTACACCTTCACCCACACAAAATGCTCTAAAATGACAACAAATAGTAACAATAATGTAAATAAGAAAAGTACCATTAATAGAACAAAATTTTTAGGAAATTATAAAAAATAAAAACAAAAAGCAGTTGAAATTGAACACAATCGCTAGAGAAGTAGACCAGGAAAAAAAAAATCAGAGTTCAAAACATTAAAACAGGCTATCAGTATAGTTAAGATATATGGTCTAAGATCTGAGTCAACTGATACAAGACCAAAGAAAAGTTCCTGAGAAATAGTCAGTACTGATTTTTTTTGGCAAGACCTCCTCTAGGCTTTTGAAGTTCAGTCAGCTCTAGGGTTTTCCTATGAGATAAAACATGTTCAAGAGTGTGAGAAGCAAAGCTGTATTGTAGGTACCTAGGCAACAAAGTGGTATGAGGGACCACTCATTTAAACAAGCTACTTGTACTTCTAAGACAGCAACATGGAGGGTTGGCCTCACCCTTAAAATTATAGCTAACATATCAAGTAGAGAAAAACAAATAGAAATAGTAGAGAAAAAAATATATTAGTATTCACAGCTAACATTAATGTAAACATGAAAAACAAAGAGAAACAAAGTAGATTAGAATGAGAAAATTCATTAAATTTTCTAGGTCTAACATGTTAAAAAGAAAATCAATTGCACTTGTATACTAGCAATAAATAAAAAGAAAATTGCGTTAAAGTTAGCACTTAAATCAGTAATAAAACTGTAGTATATCTAAGATGAGTATCATGAAAGATATATAGGACCCTTGTGAAGAAGATTATAAAATGGTTTTATAGTATAATGAAATGAATAAATGCTCATAGAAATATATATGTTGGTATTTAATAAGACAATATTTTATAAATTTTCTCCAAAGTCATACATAAATTTATTCAATTCCACTTAAAATCCCAACTTAATTTTATTTGGAAATTAACAAGTTTCTTCCAAAATTTTCTTGGAAAAGCAAAGGCTAATACTAACAAAGACAATTTTCAGAAAAATATAAAACTCTGTAGGGAAAATTAAAACGAGGCTTATTATAAAGCTATATTAAGAAAATAAGACATTGGTATAGATACATATAAATAGATAGCTAGAATACAGCTCAGCACACAACATATATGGACAGTTATTAGGGAAAATTGGTGAGTAAAAGGTGGACTATTCAAAAGTATAACCTTTTTTTTTTTTTAATAGAGAAAAACAAAACCAAATCCTTTCATACCATCCACAAAAACAATATCTGGAAGAAATAGTTGATTGATCTAAATGTTAAAAGAAAACCTTTTCTTTAGAGAACTGACTTCTAGCACATTTAGGTTATCTGGACCGAAGGATTTTCTTCTCAGAGATTTTGAATTGTGGCCAGGATACTTCCAGATGACTGATTATAATAATAGTAAAGTATGTGAATAAAGGATAGAATATGTTTTTTACACAGTTAAGGTTTTGCTATTTAATCTTTTTCTGAAACATGTTTAATATTTCATGAAATAGAGTCTTTTGGATACTTAAACTGAAATTGCTTTTCATTTGAATTAATATGTGTATATTTTTATCTTTGTATTCATTCATTTATCATTCACATTTTATCTTCACATGCTTAATAATATAGTAGTATAGGAAAAGAAATCCATAAGAACATTAACAAGAAACAAAACAATTTTGTCCTGATAATCAGTCTAGTTATCCCATGTGAATTTGGTTCCTTTGATATAGTAATAAACTACCTGCTTAGTAATTTTCCGTTGTGGGTCATGAAAATACATTTAATTTACCTGTTCAAGATCATAAATTATTCTTTCAATTATTATGGTTTTCAATGTATTTTTAAAGTTAGGTTTCTTTAAAATTGGTATTAATAAAAATATTTCAAAACAGTGAAAAATTTGGAAAGTGTTGCACAAAAAAAAATATTTTGTATTGAATCAGCTTTTTATTTATTTTATGAGTGTTATTTTTTCTGAAAATTTACATACTCTGATTAAATTACTGAATAAATTGTGGAGTATAACATCAGATTTGCATTTATCTTTTATTTTAAGTGTTCCACTGATTAAATATTGCATGTTTAATGATGTTACTGGCATTATTCATACATTTCTTTAGTAAATCACATGCAAAATACATTAAAAACTAAATTTATGAAATAAATAAATCTAGCCTGTGACTTACATTTTATTAAAATTTAACTTGGGATAGATTGTGGAGTACTTTCAAGTGTAAAGGAAATCCAAATAATAAAGAATGCTACTTAAGGTAAAATATTCAGCAATATTCACTAAATTTGTATAAATAACTTCAAAAGTGACAATATATTACCATTTAAAATGTGCCACTCAAAGACAACTATAAATTCATACTATATACTCATAATTTTATTGCTCTGCTTTTACACTTCTGTTAACTTTATGAGTAATTTTTTTCCACATAAATAATAGGAATTTTGCTAAGCATATTGCTAATGTATGTGAAGCATTCTGCTACATTCTGGAGATGATATATTGAATGGATTGACAAGGGGCCAGGAAATTTATGTTTGGAAAAGATAGTCAGATGATAATTTTATGGGGAGATATCAGTGAAATTAAGACCTGAATGCTGAAAAAGAGCAAACCATGTATATAGTATGTTATCTTTTCTCTGAATTATTTCTATTTTTGGATATTAAAGATTTTAGTAATACCATCAGTATATTATTTTGGTGAATAATGAGTCATATAATGTTTATAAAATTATTAACATATATCTTACAGTATCATATTATTCCATGCTATCGATATGTATTTTAGGGACATGTTTTAGAATATAAACAAACTTAACTTTTGCTTTCATTCCCTTGTCATCTCAATAAGATAATTATAAATGTTAAACATACTTACAAAGTAATATTTTAAGGAAAAAATCATCAGTGAATTGAAAAAATTATGAAATTATTGTCACTGGGATATTTATTTTGCTCCTTTGAAATAAAATGTCAGAATTTTCAACTGCCTTCATTGATTAAATAATATTTGCTGCTTCTTATCACAGATTAATCTGTGATGTGAAAGGGGACAGTACTTGAAATTGTAGGTTAATACAATCTAAAACATAAATTGGATACACTCACTGGAATAATTTTTCTTGAAAGAGCATAATAATTTGCCTTGTCTTCTGTCTATGTAGCATATAAAAATCACATATATAATAAAATAATTTGATTTAAATACTTTAATC
Organism: Pteropus vampyrus; assembly: GCF_000151845.1. Lineage (NCBI taxonomy): Eukaryota > Metazoa > Chordata > Mammalia > Chiroptera > Pteropodidae > Pteropus > Pteropus vampyrus. Next base: position 3,801,627 of record NW_011888839.1, read on the forward strand.
ATGTAAATCAAATGCTGTTATTTCAAGTCTTCTAGGATTCCATAGCTGTTAAAATCACCAATCTTACAATAAGCTGTACTGGTAGCCACAATGATTGATCGATATCCTTAATAATAATACACTAAAAGAAGATTATGATGGCCTCACATGAAAAAATGTTATAGATTAAATTAAACATATAGTTTATTTTCTATATGAGAAGAAAACCTTAAAACATATGTTGTTAACACTTATCTGATTCAGAGAAAACCAGTACAAACATAACAAATATATTAATTAACTGATATTTAGTAATTGCTTTTTGTGTGTTAAGTAAATATGTTTGAAGATATAAGTTATACATTTATTGAACATTTAATACAAAAAAGTTGGACTCATGATTTAGAAAAGCAAATCAAATGTGGTAGGGGACATGTCATCTCAGTTTTGATTAGTCAAAGACAAAGTGAAATGTTAAAATGTTTTTGTGAGAAAGAATAATGTTAGAATAAAAATTACATAAAGTGTTACTCAATTAATATAAGAATTGATTTTTTAAAATTGAGTGTGTTTTTATTTCTCTGCTATTCCAGAGTATCATCACTTTATTATCTATGAGCAATAAAGAATAACAATACTATTCACATTGCAACAAACTTTATTACTTTGATTTTTCATATTCTAATTAGGATTCTATTGACTCAATGAAATAAAGATTTTTATAGCAATTAATAAAATTTTCCAGTGCAAGACAGTACAAGTATTCTAATAAACTCTTTGTTATGGAAATTTTCCAAACTACGAGTTTCTAATACTAGATGACACTTTTTATTATATTTATCCTTAGAAAGATATTATTAGCTTAATTTAATAAAAACACTGTAAGTCTTCAGATCAAGGAAAGATAAAATTAACAGGAACTGGAAATTGCTCTCCTAATTTAAATAAACAAACCAAAATAGTTAAAATATATTAAAGGACAGTTTTCAAGATACTGGACATCAAGAAATAAATGAATTATCTCTGAGTAGCTGGAAATAAATGATGCAAACTATAAATTTGCTTTAAATTTCTACTGTGAAAGAGTTTGCATGCCATGGTGTAGAGAGTGGGAAACCGGGCAGAACGCAGTGTACAGCCTGACCCCAGGAGAGAAAAGTTAGAGTTTGGGTACACCGAGGTGGTTAGAGTTTGCAGGATAGAACATCAGAAAGAAGAAAGGTGCATAAGGAGAGAATTCTGGCAGTTTGCAGAGCGTCCCTGTTAAGTATTCATTTTACTGCTGATCAGCAAATGTAGATAATTCCATTTATTTGTATCTTCTTCAATTTCTTTTTTCAATGACATAATTTTCTGAAAACAGATTTTTTTACTTCCTTGGTTAATTTAATTACTAGGTATTTTATTGTTTTTTAAATGCAATTCTAAATGGAGTTGTTTTCTTAATTTCTCTTTCTGATAGTGAATTATTCATGTATAGATATGTAATGATTTCTGAATATTAATTTTATATCCTTCTACTTTACCGAAATGATTTATCAGTTCTAACAGGTTTTTTCATGGAATCTTTGAATTTCTCTCTATATATGATCATGCTATCTGCAAATAATAACAGTTTTACTTCTTCCTTTGCAATTTGGATGCCTTTTATTTCTCTTTCTTGTCTAATTGCTGTGGCTAAGACTTCTAACACTCTATTGAATAAAAGTGTTGAAAGTGGATATTCTTGTCTCATTCCTGATCTTGAGGAGAATGCTCTTAGCTTTTCCTGTTGAATAGGATATTAGTTGTGGGTTTGTCATATTATGTTGAGGTTCGTTCCCTCTCTTCCCAATTTGCTGAGAGTTTTTATCATAAACAGATGCTGGATTTTGTCAAATGCCTTTTCTGCATCTATTGATATGATCAAATGATTTTTATCCTTCATTTTATTCATGTTGTGAATCTCATTAATTGATTTGTGGATATTAAACCAACTTTGCATCCCAGGCATAAATCCATTTAGATTATGCATGGTGTAATATCTTTTTAATGTATTGCTCAATTTGGTCTGCTAATATGTTGAAGATTTTTGCATTTATTTTCATCAAGGGCCTATAATTTCCTTTTTTTGTACTGTCTTTGTCTGATTTTAGAATTAGGGTAATGGTGACCTCATAAAATGAGCTCGGGAGCCTTCCCTCTACTTGAATTTTTTGGAATATTTTAAGAAGTATAGGTGTTAATTCTTCTTTGACTGTTTGGCAAAATTTACCTGCAAAGCTATCCAGTCCAGGACTTCTCTGTATTGGGAACTGACAGTCTTTGGATGGTATGTGTCTTGGGAGTAACCAGCGGGAGTTAGCAGATCTCACCAGGCCAAAGCAGATTCAGGACAGGCTAGATGGGGGAGAGCTCAACACAGGTGCCTGCCTGCACAGGAAGAAGGCTCAACAAAAGGACAATGGTGGCTGTCTCTCCCACCTTCACCCCGAAACTATACAACTCCATCTTTCCTTGTATGTCACTGGAGCCTGCGAAGCTGCTTTCCCCCACTGGAGCCCAGAGTGAGTATCTGAGTATTACATCATATTTTAATTAAAAAGGGAAATAATAAACTTTAGGGGCAAAATAAGGCTGTTATAGGTATAATATTTAGATAATTTTATATGAAGATATGATCGAACCAATAATTAAAATTTTAGTAACACATTCCTATAAGACACATTATCTAAAAATGTAATATAGAATTACAAATTTCATAAACTGGAATAACATAATTTAAGCTGCCCAGGGGTGATTTATTGTCTAGAAATGGAAGTAATTCTACAGAATATAGTGAGAAGCCACAATGGAGAAAATGTGAGCAAATTCTTAGTTTTGAGCGTTTATATCTGGCAAGGAATAGCAACTGGAATTAGAGTTATTCAAGAGATGAGCATTGTTAAAATTCAGGTAAGAAGAAGTGGTTATCAAATTTAGGTAGTGGTAGCAAAACGGGAAAAAGAATGCATCCACATCCAAGAGACATTATGGAAAATAAAATATGTATAGTCAACATGGACAAATATTTCAAGGAGTGCTTAAAATAATATTTCACAGAGAACACTTTTAAAATTTATAGACCAACAATAAGATTATAAGCATTTTTAAATGTTTATTTCTTTGCAGAATTAACTAAAAGATTTCTTGGAAATTTTATTTTCTGTCAGGTTAATAAGGAGACTAATGGGAAGAAAGAAGAGTTTTTGTAAATTCTAAAACATTTGCTAATTTGTAACAAAACATTTTCAATTCTTCCCTAAACTAAAGACTGACTTTCAGATTTTCTTTTTATCAAGATAGATAAATTATTAGTGTTGAAATTTATGAAAACTTGGGTAGATCCTTAAATATCATGATCTACAGAACTCTCGTGGAATTAAAATTTAAAATAAATTTTAATCCAATGAAAAATGATAGTAGGTTTTTAATGTGAATAGGAAACCTACCTTAGAAATATATATGGAAATTCAATTGTTAAGGCTAGCTAATAATTTGAAGTAAAATAAAAGGTTCAAGATACTGAGATAGTAAAACTTAATATAAAACACAAGAATTAGGAGTGTGTGTTCAAAGTGTATTTTAACTTAAGTTGAAAGCTTCAGTTGTTTTGAAAATATAGTTATGTCTAATGTTCCTACTGCTTTATAATGCTTAATACATAAAAGTTTACAGCACTACTATCCTAATGATATTCAATATTAGAAACAATCTTGTGGGTTTTGTTTTGTTTTGTTTTGTTTTGATACTGTTAGTTTTCAGTTTTACCTAGAGCACAGAATTTCTGTAAGTTGGACAGTTTTTGCTGTGTGTGCTAATGCTAGATATAACATACTTTGAAAATATATAAAATGGAAAAAATGTACATTTAAAGAATAATGTTATGTCTTTTCTCATACTTCAATAAAATAGCAAAATATTGGCTCTATTTAATCTACTCATATTTTAAAAAGCTTTATAATTACTGTGACTCAATTCGATGAACTCTACTTTACCTTCTCTAATATATTAAGAAATGATATTGTTCACTTAAAGCTTATTAAACTATGGCTCATGTTATTTCTTCCTATCCTGGAATGTCAGCCCACATACATTATTCACATGAACTTTAAATAGTGAGATTATACTGAAGGGAAATGAGAAAGCCATCGTTCCCAATTTTACCTCATACTGTTATTAAAGGTTATATAGGCAATGGTCTTTCTTTTTCTACTTTTTTTTTTTTTAGCTTTATCTCCTTTCTTTTTCTTTTCTGACTATCTTATTCCTTTTCATCTCCCATAACATCCACATATTCTGTTTGTTTTCAAAGGTATTATGTGAAAAACAGGTTGAGGTATTTTAAATGATTTACCATCTTCAAGTTGCGAGATAGACATTTAAATAACTTCTGATGAATAAGACATTGTGTGCCATATTACTTCTTTCTATTCTTTTTGTAAAATACATTCAATGTAATTTAAGTCATTGAATGTGAAAATATTTGCTTAAAGAATTTGAACACCAAGTTTCAAGACAGTATAAATTAAATTATTAAACGATAATTGCAATGAAAATGCCAAACATATTTTGCTAAACAGTAAACTACACAATATCAGACAGTATTTCCTGACAATCATACGCTTATTTGTCAGCAAAATGTTTTCATAACAGCACTTACATATTAGATGACTGATATATGCTTAAATATCACAGGGAATTTATAAAAGCTTCCCTTATTTTAACATCAGTTTAAGATTTCTGAAGAAATATTTAAACTAAAAGTTATAAAATGATATATTCTATTTTATTGCTATTTTAAGTATTAAGTATAATAATTATTAAGTATAATAATAAATGTTACAGTAATTACTACCTTTATTTGTACTCAATATGTTTTTAATATGTTCTTAATATGTTTTTAATGTATTTCATGGCTGGAAATTATGAGGAAAATTAGAAGAAGAAAAAAGTTTCAAAGTTCAACAATTGATATGTTTTTGAACATCTTTCTATGCATACCAGAAAGGCAGTGAATTTTAATGGAAAGAACAAAGACTTTGGGGTATAACATTTATTTTATTTTCTCATTTGTTTCTTGTATGAGTAAAGGCAAATTATTAACAACCCTAAAATTCAGTTTCATTGTTGGCATAAAGAGAAAATAAAAGCAAACAGATACATTTTTTTTTTTCCTCAGAGATAATAAATGTAGTCAAGAGGATCCCAAGGAGATATGATGATTAAAGATAATGTGACATCCTGGATGGAATACTGGAACAGAAAAATGATATTAGATAACAAAATAAGGAAATCTGAAAAAAAAAGAGACAAACTTTAGCTAATAATAATATGAAAAAATGCAATTCTTAAAACTGGTAGGCTCAAAAGAAAATATTAATAAAACTCAAAAATAAAAGAAATGTTATTCATTGAAAATGTTGAAAAGATAATATTTATGGACAATTCATTCCAGAAATTTCATTATATACCTAATAACAATTTTAGAAAACAAAACAAAAAAGTGGAGATTGAGAAATACATCAACAAAGAAACAATAGATGAGAATCACATTAGAAAATCATGAGTCTTCATATGTAACAGGGGGGCCATGTGGCCAAAAATGAATGTAAAGAAAAATCTACACATAGACACAATTTAATGAAATTTCAGAACACGTCTGGATAAAGCAAAAATCACATAATTTTCATGAGGAAAAGATAAAAGACTATCTCTAAAGAAATCAGTCATATTGGCATCAGACATCTCAACAATAAAATCTGAGGCAATGCAAAACACCTTCAAAATACTGGTTAAAAATAATAACAAAAAATGCAAAAATTTACACTTTAGAATTACTAATTCAATACGTAAATAGTATTTATGTAAGCAAAAAGTTGTAACATTGCTAAAACAAAATCTAAATTATAAAAATAATT
>NW_011888839.1:3808457-3811393 GCF_000151845.1 Pteropus vampyrus
TTACAATCCCTTATTTCTTATTTTTTACGCCTATAGCACCTGGTCTTCCTAGGTGGTCTCCCATTCAAGTACTAACCAGGCTCGACCCTGCTTAGCTTCCGAGATTACATAGGATCAGGCTTGTTCAGGGTGGCATGACCGTAGACCATATTTGAATACTTCTGTAGAGCAAGATATATTCTTTTAGTTGACTTCAAAATAAAGCTTCAAAAGTTCACCCTTTTCCTGCAAAAACAAATACCAAACACCTAGACAGGCTAAGAGGTATTATCCTTATTTTGAGAAAATATTTTAAAATATATAATGATAAATTTAGGGGCAGCGATATAAATAAATTTAGAGGTAGTACAAAAGGAAATGGAGAGAGTTCTATTTTGGGGGGTCCTCTGTATATAAATAATGTCCAAGATAAGTTTCTCTCTATAGAATCAAGAGGATGTAGGAAGTTTGAAGATAGAGATGAATTTAGAGGAATAATTGAGGAAAATGGGAGAGTTAGTATAGAGGTACAAAAAATATAGGCATCATGTAGGGTCAAGTTAGCATATAGACCACAGAATAGTAGTGAATCTAACAGATAAATTTCTGATTTTTTTTTTTTCCCCAGTAGTTTGAGAAAAAGGCTGGGATTTATACTGGTTAGATTATTTGTGGTTGTAGGTTTGCAGAGCATGCGTGATGAAAAGATAAGATGGAAAGGCATTTCAGGTAAAGGAGAAAGAATAAATAATGTAATAGCTCACGTAATTATGTCAGTCACTAGTGAAAGAAAATTAGACCAGATTTATAATCCGTCTATTGTAAATATAGACCGATCATAGTGATTTGGGGACTGGAGAGTTGGTGAGATTTTATACTATATTTTATTTAAAAAATGAAAGCACACATAAATATCCGATTAAGTCATGAGGCAACAATGCATATTATTGATCTGAATTAGTAATTACTAATTATCAAAGTTTTAACTTTTATTTTTTGTGTTTCTCTAAATTTAGATTGCATGTAGTTTATTGTCACTTAAATTTTAAAGCAAAGTATTCTCATTAGGTTCTCCACTTGATTATTAAGCACTTTGGAATTAAGTTAAACATGAAGAAAAATATTCTCATTGGTCACATTACTAACTCTTTTTCATGCTACAAAATATATATTTGACCTGAGTATACAGTTACTGAGAGCATGATTTTGTTCAGTGATTTTGCATGTACTTTTGTTTCAAAAGTAGATGTAAGGGATGAATTGGTATTCTTAAGTGTGAAACTCCTAGCATAATTTAATTTTAAAATTTCGAACATCCTCTGGACTAATTTTGTCATTCTATCCCATTAGTACTAATTGAAGAGACTCAGATTTAGTCTTGTTGTTTCCAGATGAAATATAATTTAAATTCCAAGAACTGCAGACTGTCATTGCTTCTTATGTTAAATTAAATTGTTAGAAAATTATACTGATATATTTTAAAGTAATGAACTTTACAACTAAAAACTTTCTCTGAAACTTTTAAGGAGTAATCATTATCATAAAGCAACTATTAAGAGCCTGTTTGCATTAGAAATTGCACTAGAACACAGAGAGAAATAATGGTATAAATTTTGGCCTTTGCTCTCTAAGAGCCTTCACAATTAAGTCCTACTGTAGACCTATGTGGGGACATATAGAAAAGAGAAAAATATATTAAAGCAAGATATAATTGCACCAAAATACTTAAAAACACACATATATAATTCATTCGAGCCTCCTTTTACATTGGCACTTCTATTTACTTCTTTTCTTCCCTAATTCTCATGCTTCTATGATCATCTGAAACACCCTTCGAAAAATGTTACTTCTTCCTAATGTAACTGTTAGAGAGCTGAATCAATGCTGTATTTACAAATTAGATTGCCTTAGGGAGTTATCTAGGGATTTGGCTATTTTTGTATTTCACTTACTACCTTATAGCAGTTCATTTCAGAATTAATTAGATAGGGCTGTGAGCCAGTAATAACATCAGGCATCATGGACAAAAAGACAATGGAGTATTCTGAGATGCCTTTGAAGTTGACTTGATATAAAGATGATAATGATAATAAATCTAAAAATAAAGAATATTGTCTTCTAAGACTTTTCCTTGTGACTCCAGCTGGAATTATTATTGAAAGGTTAGTTTTCTGTTGTATTAAGGAATTATTTAACTAAAAAGACTTTTAACTACAATTGAATGTGATATACAGTATGCACTTTGCCAGAAATATTATCTACATCAACAGCAAACTTTTATGATCATTTTGACCATCATCTCTAAAAATCAGTGAGATATGTTTATGTAGAGTATATAGAAAGTCTAAAAATAATATTTTATTTAAATTCAGTGTAACATATAATTACTTTCCATATCACACATGAACGATCCTATTAATCTAGACTGAAAGACTTTTACATAATAGTTTCTTCCTAGAAAATAAAATAGCATGAAAATACTGCTTACAAACTATACAAATATTAACAAAATTATAATTAATTTGAAGGAATTATAATTCTGTGATATTATAATAACACTATTAAAATTAAACATTATAAAATTAGCATAATTGGATTAAAATTTATTTTAAATTTTAATTCCACGAGAGTTCTGTAGATCATGATATTTAAGGATCTACCCAAGTTTTCATAAATTTCAACACTAATAATTTATCTATCTTGATAAAAAGAAAATCTGAAAGTCAGTCTTTAGTTTAGGGAAGAATTGAAAATGTTTTGTTACAAATTAGCAAATGTTTTAGAATTTACAAAAACTCTTCTTTCTTCCCATTAGTCTCCTTATTAACCTGACAGAAAATAAAATTTCCAAGAAATCTTTTAGTTAATTCTGCAAAGAAATAAACATTTAAAAATGCTTATAATCTTATTGTTGGTCTATAAATTTTAAAAGTGTTCTCTGTGAAATATTATTTTAA
>NW_011888839.1:3812103-3815548 GCF_000151845.1 Pteropus vampyrus
ATATATTTTGCCTAGTTCTTTCACTAAGCATTATTATTTTGAGATTCATTCATATTGTTGGGCATATCAATATATCAATAGGGTGCTCTCATTTATTGCTAAGAAGTATATTCTATTGTATGAATACACCAGAATTTGTTTATCCATTCATCTAGTGGTGAGCATTTGTATTGTTTCCAGTATTGGCTATTACAAGCTGATATGAATATTTGCATCAAGTCTCTGTGTGGACATAGGTTTTGGATCACATGGCTGGTATATGCTTAACTTTTAAAGAAATTGCAAAATTTTTTTCCAACATGGTTATACCATTTTACATTGCAACTGGTAGTATATGAGACCTTCAATTGTTCAATATCTTTACCAACATTTAGTTTTGTGAGTCTTTATAATTTTAGCCAATTCAATAGGTATGTAGCATCATCCTCTCATAATTTGAATTTAAATTTCTTTTGCATGTAATAATATACAACATTTTTTCAATTGCTCAGGGCATTCATATGCTTTGATGAGAGAGGCAAATATATTTTGAAACTATTTATAATGTATCATTAATTAATTTCTGTTTTCACAATTACTCGCAATCTTGATTATTATAGCTTTACAATAAAACTTAAAATCAAGTAAGGTAAATTCTCCAACTATGTTATTTGTAGAAATTGCTCTTATGCTTGTTTTCTTTGGACTTTTATATTAATTTTATAATTAGCTTGTTAAGTTAAAAAAATAATTTCAGCAAGCATAGTAGTTGGGATTACATTGGAATTATAGATTGATTTTGGGAAATTACCATCTTAAAAATAACTGTCTTCAATTACATGCTTTTTGTAAATTCTTGTATTTATTTAATTTTTAAATTTTCTCAACTATGTTTTAAAATATTTTTTCAGCTTTAGGAAAGTATGATTAACAAATTAAAATTGTATATATTTAAAGTGTACACTTTGATGCTTTGTATATGTATCCATTGTAAAATAATCACAGCAAACAAGCAAATTGACATACCTAGCACCTCAGTTACCATTTTCTTGGTGTGTGTGTGTGTGTGTGTGTGTGTTGAGAACATATAAGATCTACCCTCTTAGCCAATTTTAAATGTACAGTACATTATTGTTAACTAGAGTCACATTACTGTTCATACGATCTCCAGAAATTACTCATCTTATATAATTGAAATTTTGTGCTCTTTGTACTTGATCAACACTTCCCAGTTTCCCTCTTTGCTTAGCTCCTACCACTCACTATCACTCTTCTTTTTGTTTCTATGAGTTTGGCTGTTTTAATTTCCCTGTATAAGTGAGGTCATGTACTATTTGTTTTCCTCTTCCTGTTTTATTCAACTTAGCATAATGTTCTACAGGTTTATCTGTGTTATCACAAGTGACAGGATTTTCTTCCTTTGTATGGCTGTGTAATGTTTACATATGTTTTGCATTTTCTTTTTGCATTCATCTGTTATGGACTTTTAAGTAGTTTTCATATCTTGGCTATTGTGAATAATGCTGCAGTTAAAATGGAAGTGCAGATGTCTATTCAAGATCTTGATTCATTTTCCTTGACTATATACTCACAATGAGGATTGCTTGATCATAAGGTAGTTTTGTTTTTAAGTTTTTGAGGAAACTTCATATTATTTTCCATAAAGCTTGTACCAATTAGAGTCCCACCTAAAGTGTATAAGAGTTCCTTTTCTCACATTCTTACCAATAGTTGCTATCTTTTGTCTTTTGGTAATAGCCATTCTAATAGATGTGGGCTAAAATCTCATTGTAGTTTTAATTTGCATCTTCCTAATGTTTAGTATTATGAATTTGTTAACACATTAAATGGAACACAGGGTGCAGGTTGAGCCACGGTTTAACAACACACCACAGAAGAATTGAAATAGAGACATTTATTGCAATTCCTGGAGGAAATACCCAGAGGCCTCAAGGGGCCACACAGGAAGGTCAAGGCAGAATACAGACAGCGAGAGGTAAGGCTTCAAACACATGCCTTTGTTAGGGTTTGAACTGAAATGTTTTCTTAGGATTCTCAGGCTACTGACAGATTGGCCAAAACAAACCAAAAGAGTAGAATTTTGAGAAATCACACAGGTATTTTATCTAAGTGTTGCATAGGGGAAGATGCAGGGAGGAAGGAGAAATTTTTGTTCACAAGGTCTATTAGGGAAGTCATATCAGGAACTAATATAAGCTTATAACTCTGTGGGCTGTTATCTAGGTCATGCACTGGTACAAAGGGGTTACTGTCAGTTTAAGGTCACTGTAGGGTGCTTGGACGACAAAAAAAAAGGATGCCAAAGCAGTAATACCATGGAATAGGTTAGCTAAACTCTTGATAATTAGTGCTGTTGAGCACTGTTTCTATACCTGCAGGCCATTTGTATGTCTTCTTTTAAAAAATGTGTATTCCAGTCCTTTGCCCATTTCTTAATCAGGTTATTTGATTTTTTTTTTTTTTGGCTATAGAATTGAACAAATTCCTCATTTATTATGGATATTAACCTCTTATCAGACATGTAGTTAGCAAGTATTTCTCCAATCTGATAGCTTGCCTTTTCACTCTGCTTTTTTTTCTTTTTTTGTGCAGAAGCTTTTTGGTGTGATATAGTTTGACTTATTGATTTTTGCTTTTGATACTTGTGCTTTTGGGGTCATATCCAAAAAAATCATTCCCCATACAAATGTCAGGAAGATTTTCCATTATGTTTTGTCCTCGCATTTTTATGGTTTCAGGACTTAGATTTACGTGTTCAATCCATTTTGAGTTGACTTTCGTATATGGTGTGAGATAGGAGTCCAATATCATTCTCCTGCATGTGTATTCCTAGTTTTCCCAGCACCATTTGTTGAAGAGACTATCCTTCCTACGTTGTGTGCTCTTGGCACCCTTGTCAAAGATCAGTTTACTGTAGATGCATGGTCTATTTTCTAAACTCCCTGCTCCATTGGACTATGTCTGTTTTTATAGCAGTACCATACTGTTTTGATTACAGTAGTTTTGTCAGGAAATGTGATGTCTTCAGCTTTGTTCTGTATGTCTGTCAGTTCCAACTGTTCTGTAATGTTCAAGTAGGCCATCTCTTATAAATTTTATGTATAGATTTTTTTTTCATTATTAAAAGTGGGATACTGTAGTCTCCTATTATTATATTGCTGTTCATTTTTCCTCTCAAATCTGTCAATGTTTGCTATATATATTTGAGCGCACAAATATTGACTGAATATTTATAATTGTTATATCTTCCTATTGAATTGGATCTTTATCATTATATAATAATCTTTGTTGCTAAAGACAGTTTTGGACTTAGCATATCTTGTCCGATATAAGTAGAGCTACCCCTGCTTTCCTTTGGTTACCATTTGCATGGAATATCTTTTTTCCACCCTTCACTTTCACTTTTTTCCACCCTTCACTTTATATTTTTTTAAATATAAAGTGA
>NW_011888839.1:3815598-3822201 GCF_000151845.1 Pteropus vampyrus
GTAGTTTTGTCAGGAAATGTGATGTCTTCAGCTTTGTTCTGTATGTCTGTCAGTTCCAACTGTTCTGTAATGTTCAAGTAGGCCATCTCTTATAAATTTTATGTATAGATTTTTTTTTCATTATTAAAAGTGGGATACTGTAGTCTCCTATTATTATATTGCTGTTCATTTTTCCTCTCAAATCTGTCAATGTTTGCTATATATATTTGAGCGCACAAATATTGACTGAATATTTATAATTGTTATATCTTCCTATTGAATTGGATCTTTATCATTATATAATAATCTTTGTTGCTAAAGACAGTTTTGGACTTAGCATATCTTGTCCGATATAAGTAGAGCTACCCCTGCTTTCCTTTGGTTACCATTTGCATGGAATATCTTTTTTCCACCCTTCACTTTCACTTTTTTCCACCCTTCACTTTATATTTTTTTAAATATAAAGTGAATCTCTTGTAGACAGTTTGAAAGTACTTTTTTTCAATCAACTCAATCACTCTATACATTTTGTTTAGGGACTTTAGCTATATTCAAAGTAATTTTTAATAGGAGAGGACTTACTATTGCCTTTTTGTTGTCTGTTTTGCAGTTGTTTTGATCTGCTCTTTCTTACTCTTGCTCTGTTATTTAATGACTTTTGAGTAGAAGTTTGCTTTGATATTTTGTCTTTGCCTTTTATGTATCTACTATATGTTTTTACTTTGTCATTACCTTGAGACTTGAATAAAGTGTCTTATCGTTATAACTGTCTATTTTAAGTTGTTACAAAATTAACTACAATCAGATACAAAACTTACATTTATACCCAATAAACTTTATATTCTTATAGTCAAGAGTTTATTTCCTTTTGTGTATCCATTAACAAATTTTTATCTTTTAAAAAGTTTATATTAAAGGAATTTATGTTCCATCATTACAGTGATACATTATTCTATATTTCTCTATTTATTTACGTTCATGGGGAGTTTTACTTTATATCCTTTTGTATTGTTGATGAGCATGTTTTCATTTCCATTTGAAGGACTCCCTTAAGCATTTCTTGTAAGTAGTCTTTTTATCATTATGTATGATGTTGAGTATAAGTTTTTTACAACTAGACTTTACCAGTTTGACTGAGTTTCCTACTATAACTAATTTTTTGAGAGTCAAATTGTGTTAAAATTTTTTATGCCTCTTTTAAACGATCATTTATTTTTTCTTGTTTAGGAGTTAATATGGTCAATTACATTCATAAAATTTCTAATGTTAAAATGAACTTGCATTTCTGTCATAAATCATACTTAGTTATAATCAATCATTCTTTTATATATTTTTTGGATTTTGTAACATTATGTTAAAAGATTTTGTTTTTCTATTCTTCAGTAATATTGGTCTGCAGACTTATTTTTTCTTTGTCAGTTTGATATGTTTTAAGATGACTTCTAAAATGAATTAAACACTAACTCTATATCTATTTTCTGAAAATATTTGTACAACATTTCTATTATTTCTTTTTTAAATATTCAGTGTAATTCACCAGTAAAATCATCTAGACTTGGTTTTATTAAGTATGATTTTTTAAATAATAAAGTCAACTTATTCAATATCTATGGGATTATTAAGACTTTATGTTTCTCCTTCACTCAGTTTAAATATTTTTTAATATATCTCTGTTGTTGAATTTTTTAATCTAAAGTTGTTCATATTATTCTATTATCTTTTAATCTTTGTAGGATGTGTGATAATCTTTTTTTTTCCCCTGATATTTTTGTTTTTATATCCTCAACAACCTTAGGCAAGTCATTCATTTAAAAAATATCAATGACTATTTTAGAGCAGTTTTTTATTCATAGTAAAATTAAACAAAAAAGAGATTTCCCATATACTGCTTGTTCCCACCTATGTGTTTAGCTTCCCCTATTATTAACATCTCTCACCCGAGAAGGACATTTGTTATGATAGATGAACCTACATTGACACATCATAAGCACTCAAAGTCCATAGTATATACTTAGTTTCACTCTTGGTGTTGTGTATTCCATGGATTTGGACAAATAATGACAATATCCACAATTATAGTATCATACAGAGTATTTTCACTACCCTAAAAATCTTCTGTGCTCTGCCTATTAATTTTCACTCCAACCTCAACCCTGTAAACCAGTCTGTTTACTGTTTCCATAGCTTTGTCTTTTCCAAAGTGTCCTATAGTTGGAATCATACAGTAAGTAGACTTTTTGTATTAGCTTCTTTCACTTAGTAATATGCATGTAAGGTTCCTCCATGTCTTTTCATTGCTCAATAGCTTATTTCTTTTTAGTGCTGAATAATATTCTAATGTCTGAATGTACCACTGTTTATCCATTCATCTACTGAAGAACATCTTGGTGCTTCCAAGTATTGACAATTATCAATAAAGATGCTATAAATATCCACCTGTAGGTGTTTATGTGGACATAAGTTCTTTTAACTTTTTAAGATAAATACTGAGAAGTGCAATTGCTGTATTGTATGGTAAAGATATGTTGAGTTTTATAAGAACTGTCTAAATATCTTCCAAATAGGCTGTACTATTTTTCATTCTCACCAGTAATGAGTGAGTGTTCTTGTTGTTCTACATCCTCAGCAGCATTTAGTGTTGTCAGTATTCTGGATTTTGGCCATTCTAAGAAATGTGTAGTAGTACCTAATTGTTTAATTTGTATTTAGCTGATAACATATGTTGTGGGGCATCTTTTCACTTGCTTATTAGGTAAAATGTTGTTTTCCTCTAGTGGCATTTATGATTACTTCTTTGGGTTTGTTTACTGCAGACTGAATATGAATTTTTTAAGTGAGTATTTTTTGATATTTTTCCTGCTTATTGTTCTTTGAGGTTCTTATATATGTGGTTTGGTGTTTTTTATTAAATTTAGAAGCTTCTTAGTCATTATTATCTCAAATATTTTTTTCTGCTAATTTCTCTCTTTTTTCTCCATTACATGTGTTACACCTTTTGTAATTGACCTATTATACTTAGATATTCTTTTCTCTTTTATTTTCACTCTGTATTTTAATTTGTGGACTTTCTAATGACAATCTTCAAGATTACTCTTTTTTTCCCTGCCTTTGGCCAAGTCTAGTCTACTGATGAGACAATAAAAGGTAGTATTTCTTTTTCTTTTTTTTTATTTCTAGCATTTACTTTTTATTCTTAGTTTTCTCCTCTGATTACATTACTCATGTGCTCTTGTATGTTGTCTAATTTTTACATTAGACTCCTCAATATAGTAATAATATTTATTTTAATTCCTTGTTTGATACTTCCAAAATCTCTGTTGTATTTGAGTCTGATATTTACTTAATCTCTTCATACAATTTTTCTTGTCTATGAGTATACCTTGTAATTTTCTCGTTGAAAACTGGACATGATGAATTGGGTAGTAGGAGCTGAGATAACTAGGCATTTAGTGTGAGTTCTTTTGTTAATCTGGAGTGGAGGTGGGCTTTGTTAGCTATGTCTGTAGGTGCCAGAGGCTTCAGTTTCCTCTTTTTTACCCCTGTTTTCTCTGGATTTTTCTCAGCCCTTACTCCTAAATATAGTCTGGGTCTTTTAGATCTTTCAGGTTTAATCTGCCGTACTGGTGATTCATAGAATTGGTGGTAAAGCGTGAGGGAAGGAAAGCATTCTAATCTTATAATTAAACATCAGTCTTTTAATGATGATGAGTTCATTGGCTGTGCCTTTCAGAAGAGTTTTTTAGTGCTTTTTTCATTCATTTGGTTGGTTTTGTTTTACTTTTTCTTTCCTTCAGTGAAATAAAAAGTCTGGAGTAGGCTGGAATTGGCTAATTGCCCTTGAAGACAATTAGCCGTAGATATGTAAGGCTCTGGCAAAGTAGTTTTCCTTGAGAATTAGTCTTTGTTATAAAAAATATTCTGGGACATAGTTCCATAGTGTAGTATTTAGCACATCTGTTTTACATGCAGAAGGTCCTGGGTTTGTGCCCCAGTGGAGCCACAGTCCATGGTCTACAGCCATGCCACCCTGAACAAGCCCAACATCTGATCTTGGAAGTTAAGCAGGATCAGGCCTGGTTAGTACTTGGATGGGAGACCACCTAGGAAGACCAGGTGCTGTAGGTATAAATAATAATAAATAATAATAAAAAAATGTTCTGGGCATATTTTTAAATGTTCCTTATTTCATTCATAAAGGTTTTTTTTTTTTTTTTTTTTTTGGTGGAGGAGTCTCGAGAATCTGTTTTGGTTCTTGGAAATAAAAGCTATAAAAGTGGGTCCTTCCTAAAACTGGTCCTCCAGGAAATATTTTCTTAACAAGCTAGTCCATATACATCCTTCAGCAGTTCATCAACATTTGTATTTAAGTGTTCCTGGCAGTTTATATCCCTAGTAGCCACTATTTCAGATGAACTATTGGTTAAAATTTTCTGTATTTGCCTGTCTTTCTAGATTTTTAGATGGTAGTTTACCCTGCAGTGTCAATTCTCCAATGAATCTAAGACATGTTATTGTCTTTCAGTGTGTTCAGCTTTTTTTATTGTTGTGATTATAAAAGTAATAACCTTTAGGTCCTTTAAATATCAGAGTTGGAACTGGAAATCTAGATATTGAACTTTTTAGTTCTTAAATTTTCAATTTTTTATTTTGTAGAGTTTCTGTTTCTCTTATTAGAATTCTTATTGTTTTATTTAGAATGCATTTTTCTTTACTTCATGCATCATCATTATTGTAGTGTCTTTCATGTCTCCTTCTGAGAGTTCAAAAGTCCCTGCCACCTGGAAGTTGACATCTGTTGATAATCTTTTCGTTGAGAATGGGTCATATTTTCCGGACACTTTGTATGGCAAGTAATTTTAACTGTTTCTTAAATATTTTGAGTGATATGTTATGTATACATTGATTACTCTCAATTCCCTGGAAAAGTTGTTGTTGTTGTAAGCAATAAACTCAGTTTGGTTTAGAACATAACTTTTTCTTGCTGTTAATTAAGTCCTCTAATCATTTTCTATTCTGGTTTGGGTTTTTCCCATAAAATTAT
The DNA here is from genome assembly GCF_000151845.1 of Pteropus vampyrus. Lineage (NCBI taxonomy): Eukaryota > Metazoa > Chordata > Mammalia > Chiroptera > Pteropodidae > Pteropus > Pteropus vampyrus. Next base: position 3,820,619 of record NW_011888839.1, read on the forward strand.
AATTTAAATGTTAGTCTGAGATTTATGCATGTGTTCATATCTTTTTTCTGTTCTCTGAAACTTTCCTACATTGAATTTAAAAATGGCCTTCTTCAGCTCTTTTTCTCCCAGGTTTTATCCACATTCTACAGCCTGCATGGCCAATTTCCCCAGTTCCTTTGGCTAGAAAAATGTTAGGTCTGTTGAGGTTCAGGTACACCATTAAAGCAAAAATGCTTAGAAAATAAAATGAGAAACTTAATCACAGACTATTGCTTCTCTACATTTTGATTCTCATCTAAAACTTACTTTTTAAAGATGTCTTTTATTTTTTACTTTTTAATATCTTTGGGTAGTTTATTTTTTTGTCCATATATTTATTTTTTATTTGTAATAAGAGAAATGATGTGTTATATAGATTTATGTCATTCTCATAGACCTCAAGCCAATATATTTTATATTGAAACTTGATGAATATTCAGATAGAGCTAATTGCTATTCCATTTGCATATATATGATTTAAAACAAGGATGAAATAAAGAAGTGTTGCCTTTTCAACTAGTTCTGGATTTCACAAAAGTAAGATTTCATAGTAAACAAATAAATTTGGAGTTCACATTTTGTATAAGATTATGTTTTCACGATCATGTATTTAATCAGATTAAGGAGCTTGCATCATAATTTAATGAATATACTATTATAGTACTTCCTCCAACAAAAATATCTTTATATGTATATATGTGTGAATATGTATATGTATATGTATATACGTGAATTATCATTTGACCTAATTTCTGTCAATTCAAATCTATTGTTAAGTTCCTCCAGTGAATTTTTCAGATCAGTTAATTTTCTTTTCAACTCTTTCTTTAAATTTCATTTGATTTTAAAAATTGTTTCTACCTCTTTATTGGTATTTTATGTTTGACATATTGTCATCATGCCTTCCTTTACTTCTTTAAACTTAGTTTCTTTTAGTTCTTTGAACATTCTTATAACAACAGCTATTTAAAAATTTTTATCTATTAAAGCCGACTTCTTGTTGCTCTTCCGGTTAGTTTCTGTTGTCAGATATTTCCATTTTAGTGGACATACTGTCCTGCTTCAACAATTCAACAATTACCTGAGGCATAATTCCTTCAGAAATTAATCCAACCAAATGTAAGCTCCTTTGATGTGGTAGTTTCTGTGGTCAGTATTAGGGATTTTTCTGACCCCAGAAGTGTTCAGAGCTTTCTCTCTCTATCTCTCTGGCAAATTAATTAGACTACAGGTTAGTCTATATCTCCAATGAATCTATCAATCTTTGCTCAACTGGCTTTCACCACAACTTCCACTGTTTTGGAGAGGGTCCTTAGTTCTTCTGAGAGATATTTGGAGCACTCTTATCTGCTTACCACAAAGACACATCCTTGAGCAAAATCTTTGAACCAGGGCCCTAGTGATGTGGGAGGGGACAGTACAACCATATACTTCTCCCTGAGTGAAAACTCTGCTTTAGGCACTAAGCGTTTAGCAGAGAAGGGGGAAAAGTCTGACGTCTTTTGGTTTGCATCTCTGGGTGTGGACCTCTTTCCTCAAGGACTAGGGCAAAGACAATTAGG
>NW_011888839.1:3823116-3837235 GCF_000151845.1 Pteropus vampyrus
GTATGAGTATGTAGTGATGTTCTGTGGATACTTCTAGAATAGTACTTACTCCATTATGTCAAAATTATTTGTTCACTTGACTCTTTATGCCATAAATGCTAATCTTATAAAAGGAGGGATTACGTTTTATGAGGATCTAAAAGAATATAATTCATGCAATATATTCAACTTAAAGATTTTAAAATTAAAAATTAACTGAATTGAAATTTTACTAACTATAGTCACATTTTCTGAAGTGTATTCCTTATTGTAATTTATTTTAGAAATACTTCTACTGACTTTAATTTGTCTTTTTAACTTTTTAAAGAATCGAATAACTTTAAACTTTGCTCTTTTCTTTTAGCCATTCCCTCTTTCAGTTTTTCTTTAGACATGAAGCTAGGCTTATTTCATTATGAATTAGTATTTAACTATGCTGTGTATAGAGGCTGTATTTATCAAACTTTCAGGTAAAAAGTTAGAACAAATACGCAAATTTCAAAGGAACGAGCCAGAGTTTATTCAGCTAAGACCCCATGCAAAAAGATTTCATTAGAAGGTCACTTATGTTGTATGATCTCAGTAATGCAGAGATTAAACTTTGCTGCTCAGGAAACTGAATTTAGATAGTAAACTCTGTTGATCAGGCAATGTTTTATTGATTTTCACTAACCAAACTTAAGAGAGACTTATATATACAAAACTTTATTTTAGTAAATTATATTGCATTCAGTAAACTAATACACAAAAATGTACTGGCATGTATGGTAATTCATAGCACATTGTTTTTAAAAATGTCTAGGAAAAATATATTTATACTTTTATAAAAGGTATATTAATTTTTTTGTGTTGGATTAGGTAAACAACTATTTTCTAGTCATATTTCGTCCCTTTTCACATTATTTTGTCTCTCAGATTTCATAGAGATGGAGCAGCAGCCATTACTAAGATCACAGCCATGTGTTTATTTGCATAAAAGGACACATCAGTCCTCCTATGTTAACTGTCAAAGCATTTTCATATTCTCCTAGTTAACAATGAAAACTATCTCCTCAGGTTCTGCACAGAAATTTTAGACCTCTAATACTCCAATGACCAATTCTTATTTAAAGTTAAAGAATTATATTACTGAAACAGTGTTTGAAAGATAGTTTAAATTTTAACTTATGTGCTTATAATTTCACAATTGAAAACTGACAGCTATGAATTACTCTTCCTTATGGGATTGATTTAATGAACGTTTACTTGGAAATTATATAGTAACTGACAATTAGATGAATAAAGCATAATGTTTTTATAGTAGATGTGCTACCATGAACATTGTTCTTCATTATGTTGTTGAGGTACTGAAAGGAATTGTTCTTTTTTAATAAAAACACAACTTTCTGCTGAGCACTCTTTGTTTTTGTTTATCCTATTGACCGAGAATCTTGTATTTGATTATGTTTTACTATGTCTTTAAGATGCAGCTAAATTTGTGGCACACTTCTTTCTAACCATTATATATCTACAAATATATGTGTGTATATATATGTATATATATGTGTGAGTATATATGTATATTTATACACATACATGTTTAAGTATTTCGTATGACTATCTCTTTTTTAATTTCTCCACATCATATTTAGTATTTAATTTATTTTAATGTATTCATTTTACAAATAATAATTAGACTGACGTTATTAGAATTTTATTGAAAGTATAATATTGCTTCAAAAATCTAGACACTTACCATTCCTGGAAATTCAAAGTTATGCTCAGAAGATTGCTTGCAGGAGAGTAAGAGCAAAAGAAGGCGACCACTGAGGGGAGTCTAAATGCGACTCCACATCATCTCACTGATCAACAAGTTGCTATGGGGAAGGAAGAAATGTTCACTATTTAGTCGGCTTGAAAAGGAGCCACTTTGGCCATTGTCAAACTGACTGGGTTTGGAGTCTGGCTTAATCAATCAAAGCTGTGAAATGGTTAGCAAGTTACCCAACCTTCCTGTATCTCAGTTTTTAATTCTATAAGATTAGAATAGTAGCAAGACCATGACCTACCTCATAAGGTTGTCATGAGGATTAAATGTGACGACGACTACTACTACTACTACTACTACTATTACTACAACTACTACTACACACACACACACACATACACTCAAAATGTGGACTAGTGCTTGGTGTGAGGTAAGTGCTAAAATCATGTTAGCTTTTAATATTGTTAATTAAAAGATGTCTAAAGTAATTAGGAAACCATATAATTTGGCAGCATAATGTTGTACACCTGACACTGATATAATATTGTATGCCAAATGTAATTAAAAAATATATTTAAAAAATTCCTGCTGAATTTGTGGTGTAAAAATATACACAAATAATGTCCTAAGATAAAGGGGAATATTCTGAATAAGTAAAATGAACATATAAATTCAACCTAAATAAAAAGTTAGACAAAAAACAACTCTTTTCCTACCATTTTACATTAGCAAATCTATAACAGACATACTACTATACTACTATATTTTAAAATTAGTAAAAAAATATGAGAATTTTTAATATTAACCTGAGAATCTTACCTTTAAGCTGTACACTTGCTTCCTGTTTTTTATAAATTGTATTTGTGAATCTTTAAGTGAACAGATCAAGTCTTGCTATTAATTTTGTTTCAGTTATCTTTGAACAAGAGGCAACATGCTATGGCATCACATAAAATGTGCCATATAAAATAGTTTTTTTATTTTATGTTAAAATAATTATTAAATCAGTTGCTTTTGGTTTATGATGTCTTTTTCTTCCAAGTGTTGATTAGAAAAATTTTAGAATGGTTGCAGCATTCGCACATAGTAATAGTCATGGTGACGGTTTATGACCACATGATTTGGCTCACAGCATGTTAATGATTCCTTAAAGAAATGCAAACCAATTTAAATATAATATGGAAACTACTTATCATAAAAACCAGTGGTGAAAACTCCATGAAGTTTAATCATCTTCTAATTTTATGAGTTTTATGCTGTAATTTTTAAGAGACTTCATTAGATTTAGGAGGGAAAAAAAGTCTTACTGAAATAAAGATAATAATTTATGTTGAATAATTGCCTTTCTTCCAAATAGAAAATTGAAAATTGTGATTTTAGGGGTTAAGTTTAACTATCTTAAAAATGATCCTTTTATTGTTGACTAACCATTCAAATGAGCTCTGATTTGAAACGGTCATCTTTTTATATGCCTTTGACAAATATTGCTAGTTGCCATGTATCCACACCCCTAGTTTAATATTTGTGCCCATAATTTGACTGTTAGGATAAAGTACAGACTCAAACTGATCTTTCTGAGGCCTTTCTGAGTGACAAGAGAGGCTACCACATCTTTTTGTGTCTGATTAACACATGGAACATTTCTAGACTGTAGGGAGGCATTACTATTCCAAATATATGAAAATTAAGCCAACATTGTCAATCTCCTTTTTCAGGTGAAAGTACCTTTATTAGATGTTTAAAAATTGGGTAGGAGATTGAGGAGATGCCAGTTTAAGGAATGGTTAAGGCTGGCTGTGCTCTCCGAGGCACTGCAGCTTTTGCTAAAGGAGCCATACTCGACTCTGGAGTTTCCTCTTCATGAAAGGGCTGACAGCTGGCTCAGTTCTGCTTGGTCACATAGCTGCCCAGGAGCTCAGCTGTCTGTTTCTGGGGATGTGGTCAGCAAGAGGACTGATGAGATTTCATTTAATCAAATTTCACACAAGCCAGTAAGTTTGATTCTTTAGCTGCTACGCAAAATCCTGCCAAGTCCACTTTATGTAAGCCCTGAGCTGTGAACTTGAAAAGCTTCTGCAGCTGCTTTCTCAGGCAAAGGTTTTTGAGTGGTAAAGCCTTACAGATAGGACACCTTTTGCTATTCATTTTTCAAACACTAGAGAACGTATGAGAAGTGGAGTGTGGCACAGGGCAAGTGTAATATATATTTCCAATAAATCAAGATCCTTCTTATTACAGGCAAAAGGTATCAAGAAGACAGTGCAGGTAAGCTGCCTGAAATGAGATGGTCATCTCCTTATCTTACCTTTATGTTAATTGAAATCCAGCTGATTCCCTGGGTGTAAGAATCTTCTTTTCACAGTGGAGTCTACAACTAAAGGCCGAGTTGTGGATGTTTGAAAAGATGGTCATGGATGGCATAATGTCCTGATAACAACTGAAGAGCTTATGGACAAAACACATTTTTCTTTGGAAGCACATTATGTCTGTGTCAAAGCAAATGTAACTCCCCAAATGACAATCTCTGCATGATCAGCATTTTAGGTACTATGCACAAATAGCTTAATTAAAACATAATTGAAAATGTTCTCTCTTTTCCATTCCAAACATCCTTCCTTTATTTTCCCCTTTATCAGCTTCACTGCATTAACAGAATTTAACCCTGATACACCTAAATATTTTGCCTCTCCAATTCATCTTCCATATTCTTGCTAGAGTGATATTTCTAAAACATTCATTTGAGTAATAAGCTCCTCTCCTGCTTAAAACAATGAAATGGTTCACTATTTTCCTCAGGTTTTCCTAAATAGGAGCTGCAATATATCCACAACTGGTTTTACCCTCTCTCATCATTTTAATTTTTATCACATATACCTAATCTCCAAAGATGTCCTCTAGCCAGATTAAAAACAAAACAAAACAAAACAAAAAAACGCACACACTACAAAACTCAGTAGTTCTCTACACTCTTTCTCTGAATTATGTTCTTTCACTTGTTCATGGTGCTTTCTTTGCGTGAAATGTCCTTCTCCTAACCATGTTGTGAGACTAGATATTATTTAAAATTTCTGTTTTAAGTCACTTTCTGTGACATGGCTCTGGCAGGAGCAAAGTGGCCCTGTTTCATTATTAACAGATGGAAACAGAGGTCCAAGGTCTTCACTGTGCTTCCATTGATACCAAAGGAGGAAGCTCTTCATTATATTTGGGTGGAGATGACAATTCTTGTTAGCCACATGGTCTCTTCACTAACACCATGATGGGGTGGACCTCTTTACCACTCGGCCATGATAAAAGTTTTAAATTTCCTTCTCTGAAACTATCCCAGCAGGGATGGAGAGAACAGCCTCATAAGTGCTGGGTGTAAGTAGACATCTAGGAGCAGGGCATTGTCTTCACTGAAACCATATTAGGAAATAGAATCTCATTAATGGCCAGTGGAGATGAAAGTCTCAGCTTACTATTTGGCCTTTTCTGATACCACACCCCGAAAAGAGTTTCGAGTCACCTGAATACAGCCTTGCAATTTTGCAAGTTGAGGCTTCCCACAAAACTAGTTCTAAAATGGGCAGGGATAGGGCCACAGTTTTTATTCTGCTATGTTTGGCTGAAATAAAATGGTTATTATGTAAAAATTTTCTGTCTTGCTAGTTGCCCCTTTACTGTTCGTTTGGCTGGTGGGAGCGGGCATTTTGGGGGTTTTTGTTGTTCTGTTTTGTTTTTCTTTTAAGCATTTTAAATATGATATTCAACTTTATTATGGCCTTCATGGTTTCTGATGAGGAATCAATCATTAATCTCATTGCTGCATCCTTGTATGAAATTGTTTTTTCTAACCCAACTTTTAAGATTTTTTCATCTTTGACTTTGAATAGTTTGCATTATTTAACAAGTCCCTGGGATCTGCTTATCTTTTTCACTTTTTTTCTCTATACTATTCAGATGAAATTTGTATTGACCTGTCATTAAATTCACTGCCTCTTACCTATGCCATTCAATTCTGCTATTATTTTTTTCTGATTATCTTATTTCAGTTATTTTAATTTTGACTTATAGAACTTACTAGTTTTAGTAATTTTTATTCTACTTTGATAATCCTAACACACATATAAATATACAATTATGTTTATATGCAGATAATTTTATTGCATTCATATGTTTACTTTATTGAGGGTACATAAGAGAGCCTCATAAAAGCACATAAAAGTACATAAAAATAAAATACTTTTATTTATTTATTTATTTTTGGCTGAAATCAACATTAGGTTTTTAAAGACTCTCTCTTAGCTGATTTTTTAAATTCACACTGAGACTGTGTTTTATTTTCTTTATTCTTCATGTATTGGTTAACTTGAGATTTTGTACCATACATTATGAAACTTAAATTGTGGAGACTCTAGATTCTGTTCTTTTTCTTCTAATAATTGTTAGCTTTTGTTTTATCAGGCAGTTTTCCTAACTTTACTTTAACTGAAAAATCTTTCTTGGGTATCGGATTCAATACCAGATCAGATATTTTTCCTTATCATAACTTCTTTGAGCAATTCAGATGTTGGTCAAATGGGGGTAGACAAAATATGGTGATCTCATTTCTGGTTTTTTTTTTTCCCCTTTTGGAATCCCGCATTCTCTATAGTTGCCAAAATTTCCAACATCAGTTTTTTGTTTCCCTGGCAAGAAAGATTACTTTTTACTACTGACATCACCATCTGGTCACATGTGCCCTATAAATGACATGCAGGCAAGGCTTAAAGATGCAAAAATGGGAACTCACTTTATACAGCTCTCCATCTCCCATCCTTTGAGTGTGTTCTCCTGACCAGAGCCTTTTAGTTACTGTTCACTCTCCTGTGACTACAGGTACTTGCTTTTTGCTCCATGTTCAGATTTTATGGCTGTTTTAGAAGATAGTCGCCCAGTAGGATCTTACACCATTGTAACTAGAAGTCATAATGTAGAATTCAAAAGTTAGTAATCCAATTTTTAATGAGGTACTAATCATTATGCTCTTGCCTCTAATTCCCAAACCTATCATTTTATGTGTTACCTAGAGTTATTGGAGCTGAGCCTCTGAAAACTATAGTTCTCTTTTGTCAGTTGACCTCTTTGGTTTAAAAAATCAGGATCAGTAGAAGGAGAGTGAACAGTGTGAGTAGGAGGAGAAGAGACTTTATTCTACTTTTTGGTATTACAGTGATCCCTCCTTATTCACGGGTATACATTCCAGGATCTCTCAGTGGATGCCTGAAACTGTAAATGGTACCAGACTCTATATATCTTTTTTTTTTTTCCTATACATATCCTATGTGGCTCCTCTTTGGCATATTCAAATTACCAACATTACTACTCCTACACTTTGGGGCCATTATTAAGTGAAATAAGGGTTACTTGAACCAAGCACTGTGGTACCATGATAGTCATTCTGATAACCTAGACACCAACTGAGTAATTAACAGGTAGGAATGATACACAGCATGGATATACTGGACTAAGGGATGATTCACAACCCAGGTGAGACCTGCTGGCCTGAGATTTCATCAAACTACTTCAGAACATCATGCAATTTAAAAATTATTATTTATTTCTGGAATTTTCCATTTAATATCTTTACTGTGATTGACTGTAGGTAACTAAAATGGGAAAACAAAGCTGTGGGTGAGGGGGTGGCTACTATACTGCAAAAACATGTTAGTATTGTTTTAGTAATGCATATACAATTTATTCTGTTCATCCTAGTTCTTACCTTCCTTTGGCACTCATAGAATTGATTTCCTCATGCCCCTTCAGAGATTTCTACAACAATTAGTTAGAAACCCTTTCTAAGATTTCTGCATCCTAGCAACATTTGACATTGATACGTTATAAAAGCTACTAAAATACTGGCACAATATCATCATGAGATGTTGGAGTCCCAGATCCCAGGAACTTTCCTTCAAGATTCCAGATCTTAACAACCCCCAAATTCTCCTTTTTTTTCTCTACAGTGTCAGAGGTGTTGGGCTATTCACTCTTTTCTGATTGTTTAATTCACTCTTTTCTGATTGTTTAATTTTTTGACAATAGTTCAACAAATTTATAGTATTAAATTTTCTATTTTAAAATAGTGATTCTCAAATACATGTAAGATATTAAGTACTTTCTGCTCATCTGGATTATTCAGCATTATGTCATCAGTGTGTAAAGCATCAAGATCTTTGCAGACCAAAATTTCAGAGAGCAATAAAATTGGCATAAACCTTAGACCAAATTAAAAACAAAAAACAAAAAACAAAAAACAAAAAACTTTTATTGGATACATCAGGTAAAAATAAATTACTTCCAGTGGTTACTGAAAATCGATCTATAGAAACAACACTAACAACAAATATTGTTTTCCAGATAAGTTGCTTTCTATAAATTGCCAATAGAAATTGCTCCAATAAAGATACAATATAGGAGGGAAAAAGCTTCAGTTACATTTAGTTTATAATGATCTATAGAAATCTCTAAAATCCAATTCATTTTTGCCCTGTGCCATACAGGTAAGTAAAATAAGCCTTAAATAGTTACCCAATTTCTGAATATTTTGTTTATTTTTTTGTTTTTTTTAACCTATACATCCCTGGAAAATTAATAAGGAATATGACTTGTTTGAATATCCTTACACACATGCTAATGACAGACCTCAGCAAACATACTGGTTTGCCAGCAGAAGAATCCTTAACCATGGAATAAGTCAAGATATACTTGATTTATCACATAGTACTAATAACAATAATAACAACAACAAAAACAATAATAATACAATTTATGTGTTTTAGGACATGGTTTCCCGGAAAAATGTATTGGAGTATGGAATAGAATTTTTTATCACTAAAACAACTTTCATCTGTGTAAGTAATATACTTATATGTATCACTTCATGAAATCATATGTTAAATTTGAGACAGTATATATATTAAGAAAGTTCCTCTGAAGTGATATTGACAGTCCTGAATTAATCCTTGCTTTACTTGTGCCTTGAGATGATTTTCATCCTTAAAATTATTCATAAAGCTTTATATTGTATAAGACATGATTCTCATGAATCTGATTTAATGAAAAGACTCTTTGTATTATCTCAAAAACCATTATGAATTATGAAGCCAAGTTCTGTGTGATAATGTGAAATACCAAGATATAATGATAAAGGCAAATTATTAAGATTTGACACATCAGGGATTGCATGTCCCCTTTTCCTATGAAATAGATTGAATATAAATTATATATAACTGGGTGTCATGATGTTCCATAATTATTTATCTATCTCACAACATTTAAAGTTGTATATAGACCTATCTGCTATCTATTACCTATCTATCTATTTATCATCTGTTAATCATCTATCATCTGTCTATCAACAGAACAGGTGGTCTGTGGTGGGAGGATAAATTATTTTGTATTTTATAGTATTTGTTTTGATGGAATCTTTAAATTATGTTTATGGGCTTATCTTATAATTAATAACAGCAAAGTTCTTAGTAATGCTTAGCCACTATGTGACAAAGAAAGAGTTCACATTTTCTTCTGTTCACCTATGTTTAACTATTAGAACCAATCTGAATATATTAAAGATTTATGGATAGCAGTTCACTTTTTGCTTACCAATCACAAAATGCCTATAATTTCTGCCATTTTACCTTCTAAATATTAAAAGCCCTAAAGGCCTCAACACCTTATACACACACAAGATCTCCGGTCTATGATAAATAATTTATATATGTTGCAGAACAGAAATAGTAGATACATCCTTATTTTTCCCTTTGAATACCTTCATTGTTCAATTTATATTTGTTAAACTACTAATCTCAGGTTATTTAATATAAAATATATATTTAATCTTAGGACAAAGGGACATATATAATATAATTATCTGCTATGTTCCGTGAATTATAATTACTATGTAATTTACTCTATTAATATAGTAAATATTGGAATTTAGTTTTTTTATTTTTAAAACACTATGTACATATGCAACAAAAAGGAAAATAATTAAAATAAAAGCCTATCGAAGTAAAATTATATCTCTTAAGTAGATATGTATAAAGATTAAAAAAGTGCATATATGAAACTATAATATTCCATTAAAGATCTAAACAGAGAGCTAGGATTTTGATATTTTCTCTATTTCACCCAGAACTGTACAGGAAGAAGGATGGTCCTATACGTAGAGTTGCTATTGAAGTCAGTTTCATCACATCATCCCAGAAGATTTACTAAAGAGTGTGTACTTCAGCTGCTGGTTATGTGAAAAGTTACTCATCGATCATTTATATCACTTAAAATTAGGTTGCCTACCAACAAAAAAATTAATTTTCATTAACCAATTTTCTATTGCTTGGTTTTACTACAAAAATATATCTGGGAGAGAATAAAATTATTTTATCTTCTATAATTAAAACAAAGAAACAAACACCTAGTATCCTTGTGCCAACTTGAAAAATCAATATTAGTGTCAAATAATAATCTTCCTTCTATTCTCCATAAATATCTCTAAGAATGAGAAGGTTGGAATGATTATGATGAATGAAATGCTATTATAATAAGATAAATACAGATGAGTAAGTTCTGATTATTTTTAAAACTATAATATGTTATGGAATTGGCTTTTTATATTCTTTCTATATAAGTGAGATAGTTATTAACTAAGCAAAGCATGCATAGCATTTATTGTTTAGATGACTGAGCCAGGCTTAAATGTCATTTAGGAAAGCTTACAACATATGGCATTGATAGATGAAAAAGAAAATTGCTATTTCAGGTTGACCTCTTCTATATCTAAACCAGGACTATCTTAAGTGAGTTTTGATAACAACCTACATTAGTCATCATTAAAGAGTCACAAGCTCTAAAAAATTTGACTTTGTTGTCTTACATTTGAAAACTTTTGTAAGAAATGGCAAAACTCACAAATATAGATAAGTGAGTTTATATATCATTTTTACTTTTTCTTTTCTTGATGTGATTCAAATTTATTAATACAAATTATTTAGATAATCTGCCTTGTATTAATAGAAAAGAAAACCTCTCTGGCAGGTTATATTCATTATTACCAAAATTCTCATGGACATATTTAGCAATGGAAGTTCCTTCTGTTCCCCGACTATTTCAAGGAGGAAATTCTACCACAGCAAAGATTATGGTTGCAATAAGAAAGACCCTATATTTTGTAATGCACATAAAGGTTATTTTATCAAGTTGAATGAAGGAATTTATCTCCAACCAGACTGGATTTGTTTTTGCAAAAATAAAGCAAGTAAACAAATATATATTTCTACTTTGGTTCTTTTCATGCTTAGGTGTTTGTTATATTCTTTAATTCATTTAATTTTGTCCAAAACAATACTTTTTATAATTTTATAACATCTACTAAATATGTTTTGAATTTTGCTTGATATTAAGAAAGGAAGAATAGAGACTTAACATTTATTGAGCATCAGCTATGTGCCAGTATCTGTGCTAGGCATTTAACTGGAACTCATATAATACATAACCCCTAATCAGAATGCTATGTGTTTTATATGTAGTGACTAATCTTTCTGGAGTTTTCTGGAGTTTCTCATTTCTGCAGAAATAGTCTTCAATCTGGCTTCCATTCTCCTACAACCTAAATAATATTTTTTGATAGCAAACTTTTAAAAATAAAGTTTTACACTCTTCATCTTTCTAAGACAGTCTTTATTACACTTTTATTTTTGAAAGCCTTTTATTCCCCCTGAATATAAAATTCTAAGTTGATAATTTTCTTCTTTGAGCACATGAACTGTGTCACTTCTTTGTCTTCTGGATGTCATTGTTTCTTATGAGAAGTCAACCATTTATTGTATTATTGTTACCTGCATGTGATGTGTCTTCTTTACCTGACCACTTTCAAGATGTTTTTATTTCCTGTTTTTCAGTATTTTTACTTTACTATTCCTAAGCTTTTCTTTCTGTTTAATCTTTTTTTGAAATATCCTGGGATTCTTGATTTGCGGGTTGATTTATTTTTTATTATTAATATAGAAAATCTTAACAATTATCTCTTCAAATATTTTTTCTGCACTATTATATCTGTCTTTTCTTAAACTTATGTCCCATATATATTATCCTACTGACTTCAGAACACTCTGTTCTGTTTTCTTCTTCTTAATTTTTTTGTTTCTGTTTTTATAATTTCTCCTGGTTTGGTTTCAATGTAAATAAATTTTCTATGCTGCATAGACTCTCCTGTTAAATGCATAAAAATAATTTTTTGCCTCTGGTATCATAGTTTTTATTTCTAGAATTCATGTTTGTTTCTATATGCTTGCTGAAATTCCATACTTGTTCATATATCTTGTTTGTCTTTTTCACTAGATCCATTAACGTGTTTACTATAGCCAAATAAAATTTAAATAATCCCTTTTTAGTATTTATTTTATGGTCTCTTTCTGAAAATTATAGCATTTGGTAATCTCTTTGGTTCTAGTGGCTATTTTTTTCTTGGCAATAAATCTTATACTCTTGTCTTTTTCACATGTATGATAATTTTTTATTGAATATTAGCCATGTTGTACAAAATTCTAATGTAAGTAATATTTAAATCTAGAAAAGTTCATAGCTCTTCTGCTAGGTCTTTGGTTGGGGCAATTGAGTCATACAAGTCTGTAACAGACTATTTGGATATTGCCGTGATTCGTTTATATTCAATTCACGACTGGATTGTGCAATTGATGGCAGGGTTACACCTTTTCTTTAGCAGTGATTGAGATGTGAGTGACTGAAGTATCTGACTCATTTCTTTCTACCATCCATCAAGTATCAACAGACCTCAAAGATGTCTCTCAGATCTCTTCCAATGTTCTAATAGTAGAAAGTTTGCATGCCAGGTACTTGTTGCCAGGTCTTAGTGCTTAAGATGTTTCCCTTAGTAATCCTCCCTGCTGACATGAACATGAGTCTAACAACAGTTCTCTCTCAACTCTCCTGTGTCTTCACTAGTAGCAGACACTTGCTGCCTGGTTTCAGTGTGTGGTCCTATTTCCTGTGAATTTACTCTCCATTCTCCTCTCTGCCATCAGACTGCTAGGTCACATATGCCTGTGCCTCAGGATACATTGTTCAGCCTTCCTGACTTTCTTCTACTAAACATAGAAGTTTGCAGTTCGTCTCTGACAAATAAGCATTGCTAAACCCTGATATATAGTGTGACTACACTAAATTTTTCTATATGTTTAATATAAGTAAACATGCGGCTCTTTGTTATTTTTCTTCATAAGTATAAATTTCGTATTGATATTTGTCAAAATAGGAATCTCACAGTAAACAGGAATATAATCAATAACAGTTGATTTTGGAATTTCTTGAGAGATTACTCATATTTTTCCTAGCTATTTTACTTTATTCTACCTAATAAAACCTTCTTGATAGGAAATTTAAAAGTCCTATGTATTTTGTGGCATATGTAATAAAAAAATTAAACGATAAGAAAAAGTTAAACTGATTAAAGGACATTGCCTTTAAATATTTAAATAAAAATGATAAAATTGGAACTTTGATTAAAAGAGAACTATTTTAAAATTACATAACAATTTATGTTAATGTCACTATGTTACAATCTGCTAATTTGATTAAGACATGTAGTCCATTCTTATATTTTCTTTCTGTTGGAGAATACTATGAAAACTATTTTCATCAATATATTGTAGTAAAATAAGAAGTACTAACTTTTTAAAAATTATTCGTATTCATGAATTAAGCTATTACAATATTATTATTTCATTTTAGATGTTTGTTCCCTAATTTCTAGAAACCGAAAGCAATGATTTCCAGTTTAATTTTGAAGATTTATTATTTTTGTTTGTCTGAGTTAGATAATTCAAGAGCATTTCCATTTAAAACATTTTTTTTTTCCTGGTGCACAAAGAGTTAGATTAGATAATAGATACAATCTTGAAAGCTATGATCATACAGATTCAGTTTTGATCATTTTTGTAATTTGGATATGTTAACACCTATAAACCTCCTTTCCTATTTAGAAAATTTTAGTACAAATATCTTAGGATTGCTAGGAGAATTACATGAAATAAAGTATATAACATTATGTAACTTAATGCCTAGACAAAATAACCATACAAGACATATTAGGTAATATTATCATTAGTATTATAACTGTATCATATATGATAAATATTGTGGACAGTACTAATATATGCAGTAGTTATTACATAATAAAAATAACATGCAGTAACCCTCATCATTAGATTACATGCATCAGGTAGAAGATTTCACTGCATAGTAAACACTCATAAGTGTTGGGGTACAATGATTTAACCATGTGCTCTCTAATGAGACTTCCTGTCATTTGGACACATATGTTCCATTTTCTAAAAACAAATTATTTCTGAAATACAT
>NW_011888839.1:3837285-3841192 GCF_000151845.1 Pteropus vampyrus
TTTTTTTTTCCTGGTGCACAAAGAGTTAGATTAGATAATAGATACAATCTTGAAAGCTATGATCATACAGATTCAGTTTTGATCATTTTTGTAATTTGGATATGTTAACACCTATAAACCTCCTTTCCTATTTAGAAAATTTTAGTACAAATATCTTAGGATTGCTAAGAGAATTACATGAAATAAAGTATATAACATTATGTAACTTAATGCCTAGACAAAATAACCATACAAGACATATTAGGTAATATTATCATTAGTATTATAACTGTATCATATATGATAAATATTGTGGACAGTACTAATATATGCAGTAGTTATTACATAATAAAAATAACATGCAGTAACCCTCATCATTAGATTACATGCATCAGGTAGAAGATTTCACTGCATAGTAAACACTCATAAGTGTTGGGGTACAATGATTTAACCATGTGCTCTCTAATGAGACTTCCTGTCATTTGGACACATATGTTCCATTTTCTAAAAACAAATTATTTCTGAAATACATACTCACAGATACCATTATATATTGAAGGTAGTTTTAATATATTTGGTACAGAAGAAGGAAAATGAGTTTAGAATGAAACGTGAGATTAAATTTTTCACCTATTTTCTTGAGAACTAAATTTAAAAAAAATGTATAAAATGCTTAAGTAATTTTTAGTCATACAGTAGGTGATGAAAAAATAGTTTATTTCTTTGCCTTGTTTGTATACATTTTGCATTATTTTTTGTTAGATTGTATTCTCTGAAAACATAAGGACTCTATCTTATAGTCTATAGGACCTGTTGTAATACTTTGCATATAGCAAATGGTTAATATTCTTTTGAAAATCAGAAAAATATTTAATTTAGAAAATAAATCTGCTTATTTACCTATGAGGGTACTCAGAAGAGATATTTAATGAAATTAAGTTACTTTAGGTAGGGATGTTTGTATGAGGCTAACAAGTCCCCTTAGTAGATTTCAGTTTTAATGGACTATTTCTGATATTATATTGGCCACTGTGCTAATGGATGAATTGCTCAATAGACATTGTCTCTACATTGCCTTAATTACTTTGAAAAGTTGAGGCAATAATTGTGATTGGGCTATGACTATTTTCTAATCAGATCTTGCTAAATGTTCTTTATTACTCTCTTTTTAAGTATCTTTTCTTCATTTCTTGATCTCTTCTTCCCATCCAAGAAAATCTGTAGAAAGGCTAAATGTTCAGGCACTCATTTCTTTAAGTAACAGATAAAAACTTTCACTTTGCCTTGGTTTTTTGTTCTAAATGTAGATGGAAAATATAATTACTATGTAGTTTAGTTTATCCCTTGTGAATATATGAAATCTTGAGGCTAAGTCACACCAAAGATATGTTAATTTACATCACTTTATTTTCAGAGACCTCATAAAGCAGAGAGGTTTGTCCAGAACAAGAATTTACTATTAATTATGTCTAAACCCATTTATTCTCAACATTGTTTAACTAAAAAAGTAGAGAATAAACTATGAAAGCACATATTTTATCTAGGAATCTTTTTTTTTTTTTTTTAAGGTGAGGCAAACCTTGGTTGACCTCACAGATTGCAAGACCTAGTCAGCTTACAATCTCCTATTTTTAAATTTTCTACACCTACAGCACCTGGTCTTCCTAGGTAGTCTCCCATTCAAGTACTAACCAGGCCCGACCCTGCTTAGTTTCCAAGATCAGATGGGATAGCGGTTGTTTAGGGTAGCATGGCCATAGACTTATCTAGGAAAATTAAACATGAGTAAGTCCTTTCAATTTTTTTCATTGTGATATTGGTGTGATCTGGTAGCTATAACTAGAAATGCTTATCAAATCAGAATAATAAGAAGCATAGTGGAAATGTGGTATCTGCTATTAGAAAAAGAATGAAGATGATGAATTTAGACACTATGTTTTGTGTGAAAAAGCTCATAAATTTTATGTAATAAAGTATTTGTCATTATTCAGGAGACACCTAAGATATCCAGATAAGCTGTCATCAATAGTGGATCTTTTAAACCACTATTGCTTTGTTTTCACTTTTACTTTCATCTTCTCTATATGTAGCTGTTATTAAAATTCATCATTACAAGCAGTGATTCTGAAACAGCCCTATACAATGATCAACTGGAACCTCCTTATCTCCCACAAAAAGAAACATATATTTTAAGTCTTAGTATTCTTACTTAAAAGTTGCATATATTTCAAATCTTTGCCTAATAAATAAATATATAAAATGTATGCATTTTTTTTCCTTCACAAAACATTTATAAATCAGAGTTATGTGTTTTGGTTTTGTTTTCACATTAACTCAACTTTATATTGAAGTTAATATTAATTAATTGCTTCACATAATAGTCCTATAAATAAAATGCATTCCAGGACATATTCTAAAGATACATGATTTTTTTTTTCATTATTGCCATATTCTTGAGAGTTAATTTGTTTAAATACTGGAATTATCATTGTCTGAAACAGGATTAAGTGGGGATTCTTCACTATATGTAGCTCCAACAATCTATTTAGATTCAAGATAGATGTTTTGTTATAAAAAAAGAAAAACGGATAACTAAGAATACAATGAAAAATTTTACATTTGTATATTTCTGGGTTATAGTTATAATGTGGTAGGATTTTTCTTCTCTCCCTTATTTTTTTTCCATTAGCCCACACTTATACTTAAGTCACAGCATGCAATTGAGCTAGAAAATTATGAAGTCACTGTAAACACAGTATGACTTCTTTAAATATTTGTGAAAATTATAATAATGCACTGTTTTACCCAACAGGACATGAGATAGCTCTTTCTATTTTAGAACTACATAATCAGGTGTTGCCATTTATCTTTAATATTCCTGTTGACTCAGAAGCAATCCATTAATGTATTTATTTATAGGATTCAGTTTGTTTTGATTTCATTTGTTTCAACTGACAATATAGAGGTCAAATACATGACTTGATTATTTTATTGCTGACTTATACAGTAAATATCTCACTTCTATTTACCAAATAACAATTTAAATAATTTTCTTCTCCTTTTTCTTAAGTTAACAACTGTTCACATCAGACCAGTAAAACAACAACAAAAATCCATTAAAATTATCATTAACTAAAAGTAGTTGCATTGTAGGAGTAATGGTAATTTCTAACTGTGATTTATAGAGCTATTTTAGAAATTTTTATCATTTAAAATGTAGTGCTAGCAAATATTTTTGTGTTAAAAAACAATAACATTTCAATGGGTCAATAAATCTTTTTGATTTATGTTAAACCCTTGGTTATAGTGATTAGTCAATTGCATTAGTCCATTCCATTAGTTACTCTCAATGAACCACAAATATTCAGCATTCATGCCCTTGTGTAGGACATTCTCCCTTCCCTTAAAATCTGTCATGGGCCAGTGATTTGCTTTAGCCAACCAAATGTGACAGATTGTACAGCGTGCCGGTACTGGGCCTAAGCCTTAAGAAGGCTAGCAACTTCTTTGATTCTCTATGTACAAGTCTTAGCTATTGTTCTGGAGCTTTCAAGTGGAGAGACCAGGTGGAGAAGCTGATTGAGCCAGGGATGCCACAAAACTTCTCAGTGTGAAAGAGAACCCAGATGTCTCAGTATTCCAGGTGAACCATGATTGCAGACAACTTGCCAGCTAAATGTAGCTACTTGCACAACCATTATCCAGGCATTCAAAAACGACCAGCTGAGCCCAGTACTACACACTGAAAGATTCTGAGAAATAAGATCATTGTTTTGTTAAGCTAGTAATGTTGAGGCCAGATCATTACAGTGGAAACATTAACTGAAATAGAAACAGCTAACAAAAATGGTGTGCTGTTGCAATGAAGATGTGGTTTTAACTTTGGAATTAGACAAATAGCAAAGGCCTAAACTACTAGTGAAAGTTG
>NW_011888839.1:3842397-3846200 GCF_000151845.1 Pteropus vampyrus
AGGACATATTCTAAAGATACATGATTTTTTTTTTCATTATTGCCATATTCTTGAGAGTTAATTTGTTTAAATACTGGAATTATCATTGTCTGAAACAGGATTAAGTGGGGATTCTTCACTATATGTAGCTCCAACAATCTATTTAGATTCAAGATAGATGTTTTGTTATAAAAAAAGAAAAACGGATAACTAAGAATACAATGAAAAATTTTACATTTGTATATTTCTGGGTTATAGTTATAATGTGGTAGGATTTTTCTTCTCTCCCTTATTTTTTTTCCATTAGCCCACACTTATACTTAAGTCACAGCATGCAATTGAGCTAGAAAATTATGAAGTCACTGTAAACACAGTATGACTTCTTTAAATATTTGTGAAAATTATAATAATGCACTGTTTTACCCAACAGGACATGAGATAGCTCTTTCTATTTTAGAACTACATAATCAGGTGTTGCCATTTATCTTTAATATTCCTGTTGACTCAGAAGCAATCCATTAATGTATTTATTTATAGGATTCAGTTTGTTTTGATTTCATTTGTTTCAACTGACAATATAGAGGTCAAATACATGACTTGATTATTTTATTGCTGACTTATACAGTAAATATCTCACTTCTATTTACCAAATAACAATTTAAATAATTTTCTTCTCCTTTTTCTTAAGTTAACAACTGTTCACATCAGACCAGTAAAACAACAACAAAAATCCATTAAAATTATCATTAACTAAAAGTAGTTGCATTGTAGGAGTAATGGTAATTTCTAACTGTGATTTATAGAGCTATTTTAGAAATTTTTATCATTTAAAATGTAGTGCTAGCAAATATTTTTGTGTTAAAAAACAATAACATTTCAATGGGTCAATAAATCTTTTTGATTTATGTTAAACCCTTGGTTATAGTGATTAGTCAATTGCATTAGTCCATTCCATTAGTTACTCTCAATGAACCACAAATATTCAGCATTCATGCCCTTGTGTAGGACATTCTCCCTTCCCTTAAAATCTGTCATGGGCCAGTGATTTGCTTTAGCCAACCAAATGTGACAGATTGTACAGCGTGCCGGTACTGGGCCTAAGCCTTAAGAAGGCTAGCAACTTCTTTGATTCTCTATGTACAAGTCTTAGCTATTGTTCTGGAGCTTTCAAGTGGAGAGACCAGGTGGAGAAGCTGATTGAGCCAGGGATGCCACAAAACTTCTCAGTGTGAAAGAGAACCCAGATGTCTCAGTATTCCAGGTGAACCATGATTGCAGACAACTTGCCAGCTAAATGTAGCTACTTGCACAACCATTATCCAGGCATTCAAAAACGACCAGCTGAGCCCAGTACTACACACTGAAAGATTCTGAGAAATAAGATCATTGTTTTGTTAAGCTAGTAATGTTGAGGCCAGATCATTACAGTGGAAACATTAACTGAAATAGAAACAGCTAACAAAAATGGTGTGCTGTTGCAATGAAGATGTGGTTTTAACTTTGGAATTAGACAAATAGCAAAGGCCTAAACTACTAGTGAAAGTTGCAAAGACACTGAGAAAATGCTATAAGAAGTTGAGGAAAATAGGATCAAGTTATATATTGGCAATAAATTAATGATATTATCTAATATAGTAACATGGATAACAAAATATTTAATAAACTCGTGGACTTAGTTAATTAGATTTCCAGACAGATTTTGAAAATCCTAAATAGTTTCTTTTAGCTGCCTCTAAGCATGGAGGAAATAGATGAGATTAAGAAGGAAATGTTGAGTTTTCAAACAGAGTAGAGGAGAAATATAAAATATCTAGGATTTGCTCCGTTGAAAAACAAAATTATTTCTCACCTACAGTGTTTCTCAGAAAAAAAGATTCTCAAATAAAAAATAGCCTCAGGACAAAGATCAAATTCAGGACACTATCAGTAAAATGTGGTTTCATAGTCAATGTTATAAAAGATCTTTTGTTAAGAACTCAGAAAAGATTAAGTGGTGCTTTATAGACCCTCTGTGAGATAAAACGATTTCAAAGTATCTTCAAAATATCTTAAAAATATGTCTAGTAGATCTTCTTAGGAAAACTATAATAGGATTTTTAAGAGCTATATAGGTGTTGGCTCATAGCACCCTGACTGACAGACTGAAGTAGAGAGGAGCCGACTCGTAGATTTGTGACAATGTTTTTTTTTTCCCATAATGGAGTCAATTATAATAAGATACATAGCAAGCCCACAATGTTTTAAAAGTAATTATACCACTTATACTAAAAAGGATGGATCTATTTCGGAATTAATACCCCACCTGAAGAGCGTGAATGTGACTGTCTTGCACCACACATGTTGAAATAATATTTTTAATGTTTGCCAATATGATAGACAATAAATGCAACTGATTATTATTTGTTTTTGTATTTTTTAAACTCATGATGTAACATACACAGACATATATATGACTTGCTTAGTTAATATGTATATACGTTTAGGTTTTCCAAGTCTATGAGTTTTAAGAACATTTTCAGCAAGACTTGGCCAGTGAGAAAGTATGCTCTGTCTCCAAGAATTCTGTGAAACCCAGAAGGACCTATCCTTGAAAGACTATTTTGTGAGTCACAGATAATTGGCATGACCAAGTAATTCAGTCCTATCTAATTTGGTTGCCTTTAAGTACATCCACACTTGAAGAGAGTTTTTGGCTAGTGTCTTATGTTTCTATCCTATATTCTCTTATTTTAAGTTTTTATCAGTTGTCATGGTTTTTCTGAGATAAAGAATATTTGACAAGATCCAAAAGATAAATTTCTAACAAAGGTGCAAAGGGTATTTGAATTGAGATAGTCTGTTGGAAAAGTAAAAAATGATGAAAGTTGCAATATAAATGTTAATAAATTATTTTTCAAATGTAGTATAATATTCAGTTTATTTAAGATACCCAATTTTCTATAAACATGTATTTAACTTTTCTCATGCATGTGATCCATAAATGGATATATAAGATTTTCAATTATATTTCCGGACCTATTATTAACTTTCTATGTGTAATTCTGAGACTGCTGATTAGCTCCTTTATATTAATTGTTTCAGTTATGAAATTAGAACTGAATAGCTCAATTCATGATTTATTATATAAATAAGTAAAGATGATTGGACATTTTGGAAATATTTATTGTGTAATAACTAAAGTATCTGCTCCAGATGTGAAAAATGAGTTCTTTATAACCACTAACCAATATGTAATTTGGGATGGGAACAATATGTACTTTTAAAACTTATGTAAAGCTGTAACCCCTGGGATCACAGTGTTTTGAGCTCAATTTTACCTCCACAAAGTTTTTGAAGCATAATTTCTTGAGTTCATCTTTTGCTTCCGTTGAAGAAATTTGGTGGTAATGAATAAAGTAACTTGCTTCTGTCAACATGCTGTAATTAGTCACATATTTTTAGAGCTGAATATTAATGAATTATTTCATGTTCTTAATTAAAAATGTTGCAGAATGGCATTGAGGTATAGAACAAATGGACAAATTAAGTCCATTCTGCATGATAGTTCATTTAGCCTTTTAATTACATAATATATTTTTAAAAATTGAAATTAAGCGATAAGATTAATGCTATAATATAGAGAACTAAACCTACTACTCAACTGTTTACATTTTCTATGACAAAAATTACTGTAAAGTCATCTCTTTCATCTAATAGTCTTTTGAAATATTCTGGACAAGAAAAATACTGTATTAATTTTGAGCACCATTGTTTCACTTTTTTATGAGATTTAATTTGTTGTTTTTATGATATTTTAATTTTTAGAAATTATTATTTAAATAATA
>NW_011888839.1:3848830-3858530 GCF_000151845.1 Pteropus vampyrus
TCCCTGATAAAATATGTTCCAAGTTCAGTCTCTTCTGTTTTGGAAACATTCACATACTTTCTCTTCTCTCCGTGACTACTCTCACTAGTTTTCAGTTTCAGCTCTCATTATTTCTCTCTTGACTCATTATTACTGAGGCCCCACTGAAGAAGGACTGTTTATTGCTCTGTGAGCATGTTTTACTCCTGCCTTCACAGATAGTGGCCCATCACAGATAGACCTCACAGCTGCTCTGCCCACTTTGCAGTCTCCTCAACAGCTTGAAATGGAAATTGTCACTGAAATCTTTTAACAACAATATCTCATATCAGTTGAAAAAATCACCATTGCAGGATTCAATAGAATAGTCCCAGACTATGTATATATCCCAAAAATACTAATTGAGAAAGTGAATTCCACAACCTGCTTTACTTGTTTGTTATGTAGTTTGATCACTGAATTCCTGATATAACTTCTCAACTGAATATGTCCTGGCAGGAAATCTGACCTGTGTTTCTGTGATGTCATGAAGTTCATGTTGTATTTTCTTATCTTTTTATTGCAAACAATTTCAACATGTTCATTATGAAGTTCCACCCACACTTTACTATATATTTCTATAAAGGAATTTTGCAAGTATGTGAGGAAAAAATTAGGCACTTAAAATTTGCTGTATAATTAATATACTGCCTCTGTTGTCCTATATCTTTCTTTACAGCATCTCATTAGCTGCATTCCATAAATGTTGCCAAGTTGCAAAACATTATATTAAGTTTGAAATATCTTCTCATATATCTTCTCATATATCCTCATGAAGCCCCTTTTACTTGTCATTTTATAAAACATTTTTAATTCTTTTCTTTCCTCTCCATTTCCAACATCATTGCCATAGTTCAAATGTTCATCATTCCTACTATGTACTATTATAGAAGTCTTATAAGCAGTTCTACATCTCTGCTATGCACATTAACACTTTTGCCCTATTGGCCTTTCTAAAAATATATTTGGTCATAAAATTTTCCAGTTTAAAAGGCATGCTAATGCTCCACTATCTATGCTGCCATATATGGCCCAGTATAGAGTTAACAAATATTTATTAGCCATTTATTACCCAAACATTGGCAAATAAGACAAACTGGAGTCCTTCTTTTAAGGAACTTACAGTCTAGTGGGTAATGGAGAAGTGCAAAAATGAGTAAATAAAAAGTAAATATGATAATTTAGCTTAAAAAGGAGTAGGATAATTTGACAGAGACTGCTTAAGACAAAGTGGTCATGACTAAATGGAACTGAATGAAAAAAATCAGTGACCCAGTAGTGTGGAACAAAAGCCTCATAGGCAAAGAGAACAGCAACAATGACATCTACACACATTTCCTGAGGTCCTGAATGAAGGCCAGTGTGAAAGTTATGACCTGGGAACAGCATGTTGTAGAATGAGTTCAGAACGTTTGAATTTTAATCCTAAATGCAATGAGAACGAATTGAAGAGATTTTTGTAGAGAAGTGATGTGAGCTGGTTTGATTTAAGGAAATTGCTGTGGCTGCTGTGAAGAGAACAATTGGAAGGGATTGAGCGTGGAGGTAACAAGACCAGTTAGGTGGCCAGTGCAGTAACTCAGGTCAGAAATGTTGAATTCTTAGTCTAGGACACCACTGAGGAAACAGAACAAAACAATCACATTTGGAATGTACTTTGTAATTAGACCTGAGACAATGATGAGTAACTGGATGGATGGCAAAATGATTTAATACAATGGGGATGAGTGAAATTGCAATTGATTTAGGAAGGAGAAATAAAAAATTCTGTTTTGAAAATGTTCAATTTGCCGTATTTCTTAGATATGCAAATAAAAAGTCAAGTAGCCAATATATTTCTGGAACTTGGGAAGATAACAGTACTCTAGACATTATTTCGGAAATTATCAACAAAAAGATAACATTTGATGCCTTATTTTTTTTTATGATACTTCAGAGTAGTTATCACTATCTGGCATTATATTATATATTGTCTTTTGTTTTCTGTCTACCTTTCTTCAAACAAATTTCGTAGAGCCAAGGGCTTTATCTGTTTTTGTACCAGTTATCTATTTAGTTTCCAGACAGTGTATAACATATAATTTGTTACTCAAAAAATATTCACTGAATGTATGAAATAAATGAATATTTCTATCTTATCCACTAGTCTGTGCTGTCCTTGATGGTAGAAACTTCCCAGGACAATAATTTATAATAGATATTTAAGAAATGTATGTCGAATGTAGAAAAAATTATATTGGTCTAACTAACTGAAGCCTGTTTGTCTTCCTAATGGCATAGTCATCTTATGTTGGTTCAGCATCACTGTTTAGGGCTGAAAATGAATTATTATTTAGGCTGAACCAGTGCCACATGCATTTTTATTATTACTAGAGTCTAGGCTTTCACTACTTTTCCGTTTTTTTCTTACTAAAAATAATTTTTCTTTGGAGGAAATCATTACCAGTAACAGCCTTATACAAAACTATGTGTGTTCAAGGGGAAATTTTCCAATTTTCAAGAGCAACATAATGGAAATACTTGGTTTGATGACTCTAGGATTGACATTCTGAATATCATGGAATCATGTATAATAGAAATAAACCATAGATAATATTTAATTCACTCCCTTTACATTACAGATGTGAAAAAGAAGCCTAGAAATGAAAAGAGACATTGACATTTTGTGTGTTAATAAAGACTAAATTTTATGGAGAGTTTAAACTCTAGGGCCTATTTTATAATTTTTATTTGTACTATTTTAATTCTCATCATAGTCTTATGATGTAAATGACCAATTTCTCATCATCATTCTCCTCATGAGGAAATTGAGGTTAAGTAACATTCTCGAGACCACTCAGTTTATGAGGTAAAGCAGAATTCAAAACTAGTGCTAGTAGAGTTCAAGAAAGATTTCCTGAATGAATTATTGTAATAAATCCATTCTTCATGCCTCCCTTTGTTAAATTATAAAATTATGAATTTACATATACCAAATGTTATTTAGTTGATATCATGATAGGTGTCATATATTATAATTTTCCTACTTATAATGAAAAGATAAGACATCTCCTTTGGATCATGACAGAGGAATTGGAGCTGCACTTGGCAGGCTGTCATAAGCAAGTGCATAACCGAACAAAATGTAAGAGGTATCATTTTCCATGCATTGAATACAAGACTACTCACCACTTTGGGCTTGAGAAAAGGGAAAGATAAAAGTTGAGGCCTACACATGCCCCAGCTTTCTGCCTGGGGGCACATTCCTGCAGTGGAGGTAAAAAAGTGGAGGCCAAGTAGAGCAGCAGTTTGTCTGAACTCAAGAGGAAGAGGTTGGAGTTCCAGGTGGCTGAAGCACTGGGATTTTCAGAGCAAAATGCTGGAGGAGGGAGCTGTGCTGAGGGTGCACACCACATATTTGCATGGGAATTCACTGAGAGTCTTTGGTGGAGATTGGGCTATACATTAGTCCCCCTTATATGTGAGGCATAGGTTACAAGACCTCCGGTGGATGCCTATAACTGGATAGTATCAAACTCTATATATACTATGTTTTTTGTTATACATACATACCTATGATAAAGTTGAATTTTTACATTAGGAATGGTAGGAGATTAACAACAATAAAATAGAACAATTACAGTTATGTATCACTTAATGATGGGGATATATTCTGAGAAATGCATTGTTAGGTGACTTCGTTGTTGTGTGAACATCAGAGAGTGCACTTATACAAACCTAGGTGGCTTAGCCTACTACACACCAAGGCTACATAGTATAGCCCGTTGCTCCAAGGCTACAAACATGTACAACATGTTACTATCATGGCAATGTGTTTTTGGCTCTGCATATTAGAGCAATGGTCAGATTAAGAAACTTTGTGGTATTTGTTATTTGACAAATTTGTTTTTGGTTCATTGACCCTTTCTGGCACAAAAGACTCTCTCTGGCATTGAAATGATGGACAAAATAAAACTTATCTATGTTTTATATCATTACAACCTGAAAATATTTCCAAAGTACAGGGATAGGCTGGCTCTGAACTACCACAAAAAACTTTTACTAAAGTGACAGTGACACTTAATACTTGTTAAAGAAGCTCTTGTGGACCTGTGTCTTTGTACAGAGTCTTAGGTCCTCAACAAAGAATTTATAGCAATGTGCTGTGAAGACCATCAGGCTAGATCTGGGAGGGCTGTAGGGCCCTCTGAATATATGGTACTGGAGGGATAGGATCTTCTGTGTTGAAACAGATTAGTGGCTGTATGACTGGGATGCAATGCATGCACTCTAAATTGAGATGCTGTGAGTGAGAGGGAATCTATTGCCAAGCCCCACAGATATTGCTCCCATCAGAGAAAGAAAATAGTCTTCCCAAATCACACATTCTTCCATTTCTTACAGGCGATTCAGTTACATTATAATCTTATGGGATGATCATCATATATGCAATCCATCCTTGACACAAATGCCATTGTGTAGTATATAGCTATAACAATATGCTATAATAAAAGTTATGTGAATGTGGCCATTATTAAGTAAGATAATGGTTACTTGAACACAAGCACTGTGATACCATAGCAGTCAATCAGATAACCTAGACAACTGCTAAATGACTAATGGTCATGTATTGTATACAGTATGAATACACTGAAAAAAATTCATGTCCCGGGGGGACAGAGTGGGCTGGGTGAGATTTCATTACACTACTTAGAATGGAATGCAATTTAAAACTTATAAATTGTTTATTTGTGGAATTTTTTATTTAATATTTTCAGACTGTGGTTGACTTCAGGTAACTGAAACCATGAGAAGTGCAGATTAAGAGGAAATTATTGCACAAGCATATGGTGCGATGTGGTAAGGCCCAGCAGAAATTCTTGTTGCAGAGATGAGAAGTGAATTTGAGTTATCAAAGTGGAGACACCAGAATCTGAGCAAAGCTGAAAGTCAAAGTTTCAGATCAAACAAGTGACAAGACCTTATTGAGCATTTTGAGTATTCAAGGCAGCCCACAGAAGGACACACCTTAGAGTGGTCAGTGATACCAGGAAAGTTCCAAACCAAAATGAATCTGCCCTAGCAAGTAATAAAGCTGTCTGACAATAGAACAATTGCTACACAGGTTTGAGAATATGATAAAGAACTACCATACATGAGAAGATAATATTTTAAACTTAATATAATGTTTTACAACTTGGCAACATTTATAGAATGCAGCTAATGAGATACTTAGAGAGAAATTTATAGTTCTAAATGTGTATATTAGAAGATCTAAAAATCAATGATCTGAGTTGCTTTCTTAAGAATATATATAAAAAATAACCCCTTAAAAAATAGAATAATGACAAAAACACAAATCAATGTAATAGGAAAAATAATCACACAGTAAAGAAAATTAATAAGCCAAATAATTACTTTCAGAAATGAAAGAAACAAAGTCATTACAGATAATAGATATATACTAGATATAGTAAAAGAAAATTAAGAATATGTTATAAAGAAATTTTATACCAGTACATTTTACAACTTAGATGAAATACAGAAATTCTTTGAAAACCACAACGCAATAAAATGGACACAAAAAGAAATAGTATTGTGAATAGCTAATTTCTATTAAATTTTAAATTAATAATAAATAATTTTACTCAAAATAAACCTTTAGGCCCAGATAGTTTAATAATAAATTATATCAAAAATTAAAGAAAGATAATACTAATAATACAAAAACTTTTCCAGAAAATAGAAAAGGAAACATTCACTAAGTTTTGAGTCTACCATAATCATGATATAAACAAATGTGACAAATAGACTCCTCTAAAAAAAATTGAACCACAGATGTAGGACTAAAAAAATTTATTAAATAGTATCAAATCATATCCAGCAATAACAAAAAAAATATTTTATCATGACCAAGTGAGTTTTATTGCTGGGAGGCAAGTTTGATTTAATATTTAAAATTTAATAAAAGTAATCACCGCATTAACAGAATAAAGATGAAAAGGAACACCTGTTAAAATCTTAAGAAAAAAATTAACTTGACCCATAATTCAATAGCTAGTCAAGATGAAACTCTCAGCAAAATAAAAAAATAACTGTAGTCCCTTAAACTGATCTACTAAAAACCTATTTAATGGTAAAATATCAAACACTTTGCCTCTATGATTAAAAACAACATGAGGTCTGCAATCACCAAGGCAAGGAGAGGAAATAAAAGGGAAGCAGTTTTGAAATGAAGAAGCAAAATCTACTTTGTCAACAAAATACATTACCGTATACCAAGAAAACTTTAAAGAATCCTTTAAAAAACCATGATAATTAATGTGACTTCAGAAGGGTTGCAGGCTACAAAGTCAATATTCAAAAATCGATTCCATTTCTATATGTTAACTGTAAACAATTGAACATTAAATTTTAAAATGAATTTTAAAGACCAAGAATAAATATAACAAGATGTGTACAGTTCCTCTGAACTGTACAGCTTCAAAACATTTTTTTTAAATTAAAGAATATCTGAATAATTTATGTTCATTGATTGTTTCAAATTAATTCCCTACACATTGATTTATTGATTTAAAATATCCTATTCAGAATATGGATAGGCTTTGTGGAAGAAATTGATAAATTTATTATATTTTTTTTAAATGCAAAGAACTAGACTATTCAATCTTGAAAACGAAAAATGTAGCTGGAGCCTCATACTTTCTGATTTGAAGAATTAATCATTAATCAGAACAGAGTGGTATAGGTAGGCATAAGGACTGACAAAAAGTTCAATGGAAAAAGACAGTGTCAAAAATAGACCTACCTATGGTCAATTGATCTTAAACAAAGGAACCATGACAATTCAAGGGAGAAATAAAAGCTTTTTCAACAAATGCTGGAACGACTGGATAAACATGCAATAAAATTACCATCAATTTCCACCTCACACCACACATAAACATTAATTTGAGATCAGTTATACTCCTAACATAAAAACTGAGACCATAGAGCTTGTATAAGAAATAAAAGGAGAATATCTTAACAACCTTGTGGTGGGCAAAGAATTTTTTAAGTGATTTAAAATATTTTAAAAAATATTTAAACCATATTTTAAGTTTTTTAAAAAAATAAATTTCCCTTCCTCAAATAAAGACTTTGCTCAACAAAAGTCAACATTAAGAAAATAAATATTCAAACTACAGACTGGGAGAAAATATTCATAATACAGGTATCTGGCAAAGAATATATGAGAATACCTGAAGAACATATTACAATAAATAATAAACGATCCATTTAAATAAAGATTTCGGTACTATTAACAGGAGAAGATATACACAATGTCAAAAGCGCTAATTGAGAGATACTGGAGAAAGTCGTAAAATGCTCATCGGGGAAACGCAAATTAAGATACCGCTTTAGACACCTGGGTTAGATGGAATTAAAGATATTTAATTTTTAGGAGAATATGGAACAATTGAAATTTTGCTGGGGGTGTAACATGGTACAACCACTTAAGAAACTGAAATTTTCTTATAAATTTAAACATGAAACTAGCTAATAATACACTGGTTTTACTCCCAGAAAAACATGAGAAATATGTCCCCAACAGAAGCATACAAGATATTTGTAGCAACATTATTTATGATAAAATCGACTAAAAACACCTGAAATGTCCATCAAGAGAAGATAGATAAAGGTATTGTATATTGATATAATAAAAGGTGATCCAGCTACAAATGTTAAAGAGAATAAACTACAGATAAATACAACACGATTAAATGTCGAAAATGCTATGTCGATAAAATAAGACCAGCTATAAATATATGATACCATTTTTTGATATTCAGGAATTGTCAAAATTAATCCATGAGATAAAAATATAGAAGAGTTGACTCTTATCGAAGGTTGAAATAACTGTAAGAGAGCACAAGGGAAAGTTTAGGCTAATGGAAATATGCTATACTTTGATAGAAGTATTAAATACACACACACACGCGCACACACACACACACACACACACATATATTTGTTAAAAACTTTCTGATCTTTATGTTTAAGATCTGTGCATTTCAATGTATATAAATTTTATTTCAATTAAAAAAATCTAAGATTAGTTTTAAAAGTTATTAGAAAGGTACTTCATCACTATGATTTAAAATAGGCCAAAAATTTAAAAATAATTTGCTTTAATTCATTTATTATTTCTAATTATTTTCTAATTACATATGTATGAAATAACCACTTTTGTAGCATTTGTTTTCCAAGAATATGTTCTTCAACAAATTTAGATTGCTAATGAAAACAATAGCAGCTAGTGATAAAGATTATGAACAACATCAAAGACTAAGGAAAATGTTACTCTTTTACAAGATTATAAATAAGTCCAAGACTCTACTGTTTTATGAACTATAGGAATACTCAAGACAAAAGCTACATAGTTAATTATCAGTATCACATCTGTAATTTTATTTTTCCTGGACACAATTATATTATACTGTATATAATTTAAGAAAATGCCTGTTTTCAGGTAGATGCGATTTGTGTTTGATTTTTAAATATTTAAAATTAATTTTACTTTATTTCCTATCCTGAGATTACAATTGCAGTAAAACATTTTAAATTACATTAAAACATAACATTTGTTGCATAATATTTTTCTAAAATTTTATTTATAGTTTTATTATGTTTTTTTCCCCTTGGAAGGAAATACATAAGTTTTAAAGTACAGCTCATGCTTTTATAAAGTACAAGAA
Source organism: Pteropus vampyrus (assembly GCF_000151845.1). NCBI lineage: Eukaryota > Metazoa > Chordata > Mammalia > Chiroptera > Pteropodidae > Pteropus > Pteropus vampyrus. Next base: position 3,857,566 of record NW_011888839.1, read on the forward strand.
CACTTAATGATAATCGAGTAAAATTTTACCAAGTCATTTTCTTGTTTTTGTTGTAGAAGTTGATAAGCTGATTATAAAATTCATTTGGAAATGCAAACTAAAATATTTCAGCTTAAAAATCATGTACTCCTCTTCACTGTGTCTTACATAGTCTTCATTTTCTATGCTCTTTTTTCTTCTTCTTAAAAAAGAAATGCTACTTAAAATTAAGACAGAGAGTAGTAAGTTGCTTCACAGGCTTTTAGCACTGATAACCCTATATTAGGAGATAAAGGATGTTTTGTAAGACTATATATAAACATGCAAAGTTTTCATGTACATTGAATATAACAAAAAATGACATTTAGTTGAACATTGGATGTGTTGTTAAATAAACAAATCTATTTCTTGGATGGTAGGTTTTTAAAAATGTAATCAAATTGTTCATGTTAAGTCCCAGATTCTTTTTATACGCATACTGGCTTGATATTTAAATAGAGGACATATTACCTTTAATAATTAGCAAATTGCAATTATCTCAAATATCCTCATGAAAACTTTATAATTTTGTTTCTAAATCTTATTCTTATAAAATAAAATATGATAAAAGTTTAAATAAAACATTTCATTTGTTTTTACTACAACAGAGATATTTCTTTCTGTAGCACTTTATAGAATTGTTTTAGCTGAAGATCACCACATGAGATAATAATGCTGAAAATATACTTGCACTGAAGGCAGACTGTTGGCTTGGTGTCTAACATTAACAGTCACTATTTGGAGGTGATGGTTCTTTCACTGGTGAACAGTGAATAAGATGTTTGATGACTGATATATCTTTTATTTCTTCATAAGTGAGTTTTATTCTAGCAAGGAGAATGAGCCAATGAAAACACATAAAGTAAATTAAAGTTATTACCATGTGTGTTACACATTTTTAGAAAACAATTTTGGGAGGGTGGGCAATACAACATACTTAATTGTTG
>NW_011888839.1:3858580-3866772 GCF_000151845.1 Pteropus vampyrus
AAAAAATTTTCAAGTTTTTGTGCAAATTAGCAAAAATAACGAGGTAAAATATTTGATATATTTATGAACAGTTCCACAGTGTCCTAAAATAAACCTATTTGGAAAATAGAACAGTTCCTACAATTTGGTATCAATAATTAATTTTAGGTTGTGCCAGGTGAGAGAAACTGAAGACTTAACTAATATTGTAAATTAATTCAAGTTACCTGTCCATGATATAATGCTTTCATTTTAAAATTGTCAAAAGATCTCTTCATTTCTTCACCCTCACAAAAGTTTTGTTGGGAAGGATTTTAAAAAGCAAAGGGATATGTTATCTTCATTAAGATTCTACTGGGAAATTTTAATCTGATCAGAGTTATAAGGGGAATGAATTAAAGTAAAGGGCAACATTTTTCATTTAATGAGACATCTACATCAACCTATAAAATCATGTGGTTTTCAAGACTGCACAATTCAGTATCTTTCAGAATTAAATTGTTCCCTTTTGTAAAAAGCTTACACAAGAAGCTCCTGGATTTTACCTTTATCTCATGTTCTTTTGTTTTACTTTTCAACTATTGATTTTGTTTTAGATGTTATAAGACAAATAACGTGTGTGGTAATTTCAGATATTGGACACAATAGTTCTTAAGTATATAATAAAATGTATAGATGATAAATTAAAGTACACAACAATGTGTGATAAATGGAGGGTATATTCTTAAGATGTTAAAATGAAAATGAAATGAGACATTGAAATGGAAGAAACTCAAATAATACCAAATATAAAATTAAATTTTTATTTATTTTTCTTCTATTTAAAAGCTTATATAAATATCTTAGCATCTCTAAATTTCCAACACTAATTCATTTTCTTTCTTTTTGTAATTCCACATTCAAAATTCTTTTCCATTGGGACATTGTAAGAGGAATTTTATCCAGGATCCAGGCTATGATTTAATATCAGTGCTTATTTTCTAATATTATAAGAAAGTGCAAGATTGAGAGATGGATACTATTTTTAAGTTGAGAGAGAGAATTGATTTATCTTGATTCTTTCTCCTACTATTTAAGATATCTTTTAGATTCAGTTTTAGTTCTATTAGTTCATTAATTCAATTCTATTAGTTCATTAATATTTCAATATGATTTATTGACATTATTAATAGCCTTTTTCTTAATATGACAGAACGTCATGGATAAGATAGAAACCACACAAAGAAAGCTTCCCTTTATTTGGAAAATACTGTGAACCATTTTGTAAATATTTCAAAGGAAGGAAAACCTCCTACCATTAAAAGAAGTAAAAATTTCCCAGGTTATGCTGATATATTTCATTGTGCAGGAGTGATTGGAATGTGCCTAAAAGAATAAGACCAACTTGTGTATTTTTAAAAGGACTGAGCTTAGAAGCAGAACTCTGTTAAATTATAAAAAATAAATTGATTTTGATATAGTTACAGTTTTATTTCTGAAGTTACATAAGTTTTAATCTTATTTAAAATCTTTTTTGGATCCATAAATTTGTCAGCAATTCATAAACCATATTTTCCTTGTAATCTACTATTTCAGCAATCAGAAGCTTCTTGATAACAGTAATAATGTTTTACAGAACTCTTGTCAAAATGAGAAAAATAAGATCACTGTAGGAACTTTTTTTTATAAAGCCAAATGCCAGATGTCCTTCACTACCCAGACACTCTCTAACCAATCTCTTGAGATGAGGACATATAGATAAATTGTTGTAATAAAATTGTTTTAAAGAAGCACTCTCTCTGACTTAGGAGTCCAATAGATTTGTATACTGAAAGTATATTATTTTAATGTCCTTCTTCTTAAAAATTAAAGTATGCTTTCATTAATGACATAGAAAATAAATGCACATATGTGGATGTGGGTGTGCATTTGCTTTTTAGACTCCTTATTTAGGAAATACATATTTCACAAGCTTATGGTGGTCTCCATTTGCCTTAGAACCACAACTCATATTAATGGAATTTAGGACAAAATCTTCATGGGGTTCCACTGATACATACTTCTCCTACTCCCCAAATACTGTTTTCTAAAATAATTCCCATTACTTCTTTTCCCTTTTCCCTCTACTTCTCAAAGATTTTAGAATGATTTCTGTTTGGCAGAATGGATACCCTTTATTTCAATGTTCTTTTATTTATGAAAGAAAGACTCATACCTTCTGACTTCCAGACTAGTATGATTTCTGCTACAAATATCTTAAGAACTAATTATTCAGAAAGTCATAAAATCAATGTTAGTCTCACATTAGAGTCTTAAGAAAAGGCTTAGATAGTTCTAAGACTCACATCTGATAAAACACATTCTTTAGAATATATAATATATATTCAGCAATTTGCCATTTGTTTATGAAAATGTTACTAAAGCACTTTTTCAATGGGCATTTATTCTGAGTCATTTCTAGTGGTAGCTGTTAATGGTGTCTTAGATTGCATTAAACAGTCGGCATCCATTCATTTTATAAGTTCCACCCACTGGCTGGCTGAAGATAAGGATGCAATAGATCAAATAATCATAAGATAGTTATTTAGTAGCTTTTTTTCTATGTAAATTGAACACATTGGATTGAAAAAAAATTAAATCATTTCTTCAATAGAAAATATAAAAATAAAATTAAATAAAATAAGAAAACCTATTATGGCCACTTTTAACAGGTAAAAAAAAAGTGAGCCTTTTAGAGATAGTGGGTCACTCTTGATGATATAACTTCATGATTCAAGAACCAGAATGATGTATTAAGTCTTTTTTATCCCAGTCTAACACTTTTGTCACTGAGAGGGCAATGTAATTTACCTGATTACTGCTCAATTTGAATGAGGAACTAAATAAAATGACATTATACAGAGCCCATACTCAAATTTCTGATCTGCCATTCATCAATGCAACATTCTTCAGGTCACCCAAACTCAATCCTCATCCTTTAATCTGTTACTATGGACAACATTATGGAAGATTCTCAAAAAATTAAGATTAGCGCTACCATATGATCCAACAATCCCGATTCTGGGTGTATATCCAAAGAAAATGAAAACAGACAAGATGTCTGTACTTCCATGTTTATTGCATCATTATTCACAATATCCAAGATTTGGAAACCACCTGTGTCTATCAATGAATGAATGGATAAAGAAGATGCTATATCTATACACATACAGTGGAATATTATTCAGCCATTAAAAGAAGACATTCCTGCCATTCATGACAACATAGATGGACCTTGAGGGTATTGAGCTTAAGGAAATAAGTCAGACAGTGAAAGACAAATACAGTATGATATCACTTATATGTTGAATGTAAAAGAGTCAGAGTCACAGAAACAAAAATTAAATTGAGATTACCAGAGGCTGTGGGGGTGGTCATGGTGGAGGAAATGGGATATTTTGGTTCAAGAATACAAGCTTCTAGTTAGAAGATGAATAACTTCTGGGAAGATAATGTACAATATAGTTAATAATACTGTGTTATATATTTTACAGTTGCTAAAAGACTATATCTTAAACATTTTTACAACAAAAAGAAATGGTAATTATGTGACATGATGGAGGTGTTAGCAATATACAAGTTATTAAATCAATATGTTGTACACCTTAAACTTACACAATGCTATGGGTCAGTTATATCCCAATTAAAGAAAAAGGGTAGCAATAGTATCTACCTAATAATGCATGTAAAGCTTTCATCACAGTTCCTTTCCCTTGGTAAATATACTGGGAATATTTGTATTGTTATTACTCCAACTATTGGTTCGATTACTAATTTTAGCCTGATTTACATAATCTAGAATAATCATTTTCTGCAAGTAAAACACAGCACTAGTATTTTATTTTTATATCTACATGTAGAAAATCTCATTTCTTCCTATATATGCATTCTTTTCACTATGGGTATATGTGATTATGTATGTATGGTTACATAAAATGAACCCACACCAAAATTTTAGGGTTAAATTTATTGACAATTTTTAACACATCTAAAATATTTAGTTTCTCTATAGAATTTCCAATGAAATTCTTGGAGTCGTCAGTTTAAAATATCTCCATTATATGTACTGTCCCTTGAGCTTTCATTTTTGATAGATGATGCTTTTTCGCAGGGGACTCTGTGTGTTGTAATGGATTGAAAGAAACTTCTGCGAGAGGCCTTTTAGTGATCTTAGGTAAACTTCAAAGTTTGACAAGTCAGATAAATGCCACTTATTCTATTTTCAGATCTTCTTCCATCATTAGAATAATTTAAGTTTCTTTATTTTGTGGTCCCTTGAGATCTATGAAACTTCATTTGAATTAGGTGCTGTCAAAATCATTAACTCTGTCAAGAATTCAAATTCTTTGCAACTCAATATTAAATTTTACTTGTCATTTTAAAAACATATTGAAGACAGATTCCCCCAAATGGGGGAGGAAATGTCAAAAACTTCTCAGCTCTAACATTTTTTAATACTAGATTAATGAGTGTTGATCAATAATCTTATATCAGGTCATATTTCTTCCATGAATTATCATCTAGAAATAAAAATATTTTGCTACACTGTGTGATTACTTTGTAAATATTTGCATCTGACCAAAGGTCCACTCTTTGAGGGGAGGATTGAGAAGGTATTCACTGTTGGACAACTTTCTAGCAGCGATGGTAAATTATATGCTGAAAAGAGAAGCAGGTGATCATTTATGTAAGAATGCAATCTGGTATTTTAGGAGACTCCAAATAGGATCATTCTAAAAATTTCCTGTAATGAAGATCCAAAAGTATGACAGGAAATTCAAACTTCTAATCTTAGATTCAGCAATCCCACTCCTGTCTTTCAACCTCTCCTACCCTTATTCTACAACATATCTTTCTTTCTACCTAGCAAAAATAGACAAACTCTCAACTCCAGCTGTACCCACTATTTCTCTCTAGGTTGCAAGGTCTAGCTAGTAATTTTTTTAAAAAAATAATGACAGAGTTTTATTTTATCTCAGCTGTGATTCAGGGCTATTAAACATTTCATGTACCTTTCCCAATCATATATTTTTCTATTCTCAGTAGTGCTTATCTACATATTTCCTTTTGAATTCATGATCTGAAACCCAGTGTTACCTGAACCGTGTTTGGCAGGTCAGAAGCCTGTGAACTCTTTTCCACTATGAATCATAAAATAAAAGCAGTAATCAAAAGTATTTTATGTCAATGAAATGTAATAGTAATATAAAATTGGAAGATTACATTTTGTGTGTATGATTTTTCTCATTTATTTCTTAAGTAATTAACTTTTTGTTGTATTTTGCATGTTTTAGTTTGCACTACATTAGACATTTTTTCCAAACAACCAGTTCTTCACCGTAGTTTGAAAACTCTATTCTAGTTTATCTGTAGCTCACTGACTCTCAGATAATGATGAATGTTTGTGTTTGTTTTGGTTTGTTTTTACTTCGCAATAAAATAGAGGCTTGCATGTCAAAATTTCAAATTGAACTTTTTTTCTGGACTTGAAGGCCTTAAGCCAAATTTGTAGATGAAATTTCTGGTTTCACCATTCTGATTAGAGAAAAGGCTGGTCCAAATTATATGCCCAAAGGCCAGTGGGGAAAAAAAGCAAAGTAAATTAAAGTTAAAAGAAACCACATTTGTTCATAAGGTATGAAGTAGAGCTGGCTCAGGCAACTGTTCCAGGTTTCCTTGAATTGATGCAATAATTCTAGGCTTTTTTTTTTTTTTTCTTTAAACTCTAGCCTACCAGTATATGATGGTGAATAGCATGTCTATCTACTCAGTCTAAAAACATGAGATTTTGTAGTTACCCTCCATTTCTCCTTTCTGTTCCCAGCCACAAATAGGTCTCCTGGTCCAACTTGTACTTTTTAACTATTTCTCTTATCTCTGCCCTCTTTTCAGCTTCAGTCCAGACTCCCCATTTCTAACTTAGATCATTGCCATAACCCCATCTCATCTCATTACTATTGCCTTGTGTGTTTTCTGGTACAAAGCATCAGGATGCAAATGTCTCTGACTTTCTAGCATTATGAAGCTTACTAAAATCACCAATTTCTACTTCTTAAAAGACTACTCAAGCTGATTGTGTTAAGAGCTGTAAAAGTCAGAACAAGACACTTTGCATATTTTTGGAAGCTTTTAAATGGAGTTTAGTGTCAACATGACATCAAGTCTTATCCCCTAATAATGTGACATCAGTGACAGCTTTACATCTCAAACTAAATGATAGGTTGAAAGTTACCAAGTGATTTTGTGAACCTTTTTTGAATTGCTTAGGAAAGCAGAATTCGGTGACAGTTTCAGCTCTGTAATCATCCTTGGGAAGGAGTTTAACTACAGAAAAGAATTTAATCTCTCTCTCTAGTTAAGAATTGTGTAAATGAAATGCAAGAAAGTCATAGGATTTCTTATTCCAGCATAAAGTTGGAAGATTCTTTGTGCAATTGTTGTTTTGCTTTAATGACTCTTAATGATAGATTGCTCTATCTTATTTTAAATTACCACCTGCAGTGTGTCCACACAATAAGAGCTACAAAGTCCTTTTGAAGAAAGATAAACTATTTCTGTATTCTACTAACCTATAATCATCAAGGATCGAAGACTAAAATGACAATGTGATGGAAAGGCAGGATGTGAATTTGATTCAGGACATATAAACCAATGGTCTTCTCTAGCTAGAGAATATCCTTAGCATTCTTCAAGAGTAAGTGCTACAGTGGATTACATACTAAAAAATCTGAAACCATTATTTATGTGATATTTATTGGTTTTAAATCGGAAAGATTGACATATTTTCTGACAATGTGAATATTTTTATTCCAGACTCTTATGAAAAATATAGATAGCCTAGAACCTGACTTACATTTATATAAAAATATTTCTAATGTTTTACTTTAAATTGTATTTCCTTCTGCTATTCACATTTTAAGAAATGGATTAAAGTAAGTGATTAAAGTAAGGTGATTAGACAATTTCTGAGCTCATATTGATTAGTTTCAGTGAAACAGTCTACCCAGAACAGTGACCTGGACTAAAATAGAAGAAGTTTCTTCTGGTTCTGATATTTTCATTCATATATTATATTCCTTAATTACATATACCATGGCTTAATTTTAAGTATGAAAAATATTTAACTGTCTTAAAGAGTGTCTTAAGTAGAGTATTTCAATGTAGTATGTAGAATTTCATGAAGAAAAACAGAAAATTGTTAATGAAACTGACATAGATACTTAAAGAAATCTTTTTACTCAATAATAATAGCAAACATTTATTAATTGTCACGTGCTGACACTATCATATGTGCTTTACATTCAACATATTTAATCCTCAAAACAGCCTTCATAATAGGCACTATTTTATTCTTTATAGATAAAGACATTGACACAGTGAGAGATTAAATTATTTCCCAAGGTCTTATCGATAGTAAAAGGCAATACTGAAAGAGAACAAAACTTACTTGTATTTTTATGTTCTTGTATGTTTGCTCTAATGATTGCAATTAGTATTGTACTATGTAAATATTGACACATCTAAAAATACTACTGTGTTATTTAACATGACTTTATTCATTCAAAACTTGTCTAAAAAGAGTAAGAAATGCCTTTACATGGTCTGATTAAAATTGTAGATAAGCCAGAGTAATTATCTGCTGTTATGAAGTTTGCAGACATATAAAAAAGTCAATCCAACTACAGAGTCAGGCATAAATCAATTATTTCATGAGATCAATGCATTGGAAGGAGTTGGGATATCAGAATGACTCATGTCATGGTCCCAAGATATACAGAGCATTCGAGAAGAATAACTTCTTTAAGAGAAATAGCCCGGGAAAATGGACATTTTGAACAATTAAGCAAGCAGAAATTAGAGATACTGGATTTATACAATATAATCTCTGCAACATGATTTCAGAAGTCTTAACTTTCTCATCTTGTGGAGATATCATTAAGCACTGTGAACTTTGAATACAAGACTTGTGACAATGTTTTAGCTCCATCTTATCTTATTTGTCCTGAGAAGTACTGGCAATCTCAAGTGCAGTCTCATCTCATTTAATGCAGGCTTCATTTCTTTTAACTTGAGATTTCATCTCATGGGGACCCACTCAGAGAGCGCATCATTAATATAATGATTATTTTAAACTGAAAACATCAGAAATTCCACAGATGCAGAAAGCAGCCTTCTTGGATCTTCCCATATCTGAC
>NW_011888839.1:3866822-3868903 GCF_000151845.1 Pteropus vampyrus
TAGATACTTAAAGAAATCTTTTTACTCAATAATAATAGCAAACATTTATTAATTGTCACGTGCTGACACTATCATATGTGCTTTACATTCAACATATTTAATCCTCAAAACAGCCTTCATAATAGGCACTATTTTATTCTTTATAGATAAAGACATTGACACAGTGAGAGATTAAATTATTTCCCAAGGTCTTATCGATAGTAAAAGGCAATACTGAAAGAGAACAAAACTTACTTGTATTTTTATGTTCTTGTATGTTTGCTCTAATGATTGCAATTAGTATTGTACTATGTAAATATTGACACATCTAAAAATACTACTGTGTTATTTAACATGACTTTATTCATTCAAAACTTGTCTAAAAAGAGTAAGAAATGCCTTTACATGGTCTGATTAAAATTGTAGATAAGCCAGAGTAATTATCTGCTGTTATGAAGTTTGCAGACATATAAAAAAGTCAATCCAACTACAGAGTCAGGCATAAATCAATTATTTCATGAGATCAATGCATTGGAAGGAGTTGGGATATCAGAATGACTCATGTCATGGTCCCAAGATATACAGAGCATTCGAGAAGAATAACTTCTTTAAGAGAAATAGCCCGGGAAAATGGACATTTTGAACAATTAAGCAAGCAGAAATTAGAGATACTGGATTTATACAATATAATCTCTGCAACATGATTTCAGAAGTCTTAACTTTCTCATCTTGTGGAGATATCATTAAGCACTGTGAACTTTGAATACAAGACTTGTGACAATGTTTTAGCTCCATCTTATCTTATTTGTCCTGAGAAGTACTGGCAATCTCAAGTGCAGTCTCATCTCATTTAATGCAGGCTTCATTTCTTTTAACTTGAGATTTCATCTCATGGGGACCCACTCAGAGAGCGCATCATTAATATAATGATTATTTTAAACTGAAAACATCAGAAATTCCACAGATGCAGAAAGCAGCCTTCTTGGATCTTCCCATATCTGACTAAAAGCAGCAACTTCCAGGAAACGAGGCTGCCATAAATTCCCTCTTCCAGGCAGGTCTTCTCCCTGGGAAAACGTTAAGTCCTCGCTCCAGTTGTTTCACAGCTATGAAGGAAAGATCGCTCTTGCATTAACAAATATTATCACACACTTTCTTATTTCCTACTTGTTCCTTTAAAAATGTATTTGTCTTTTCTAAAGAAACCTGTTTTTTTTTTGTTTTGTTTTTTTTTTTGTAGAAGCCTTTTCTCTCCCCTCTCTTTATCCGAATGATGTAGGTAAATACCTCACATTAACCATATAGTGAACTACTTCTTTTCTTAGCTCTCACATATATACAAATAAACTTTTTTTCCTGTTTATTTGACTTTTGTAAGTTTAATTTTACAAGCCCCCATGTATTAAACCTAAGATGGTAAAGGGAAAGTTTTTCCTCCCTGACAACCTCCTCAGAGCCAACCCAGTGTAAATCAACTTCCAGAGGCAAATATGCCCGCAAATGTATAGTTTCACATGGTGCAACAATTTCCGTTCAACTCTGCCCAAGATGCTAATTTTCTCTAGGTCTGCAACTAAGTTTAGTATTTTATTGGCCTGGGTAAAGACTGAGCATTAGTAAGTACATTTTTCAAAGTTTCTTGGTTAAAACTGTTAGAGTGGACAATGGAATTCCTAAAGGATGGTACCTGAAATTGTATCTGTCCTGGTTGCTTCCATTTCAATAAATGAGGTTTGAGGCTGCAGAGGTCTTACTTATAATGTGCGGTTTTGGTTCACTGGGCTGAGTGGTATTGGTGACAGAGGAAAGACAGTAATCTATCTGCAGCTTGTTAAATGATAATGATAAACATATGCTTACATTTCAGTTGCAGCCCTCATGGAGTTTACAGTCTATTTGCTAATTGTGGTTTCACATATGACAAAGTCCAAATTTGTGAGGAGGGCTATAACAGAGATGTATAGAAAGTACAATGTATAAAAGTTGAGACTTGACAGTTGATAAGGAAGAGAAAAGAATCAAAGTTTTAAGAAGTAACGATAGCATGTGTAATAGAGAGACATAAAAAAAAGGATATTTTAAATGACCGTGGATTGTTGGAT
>NW_011888839.1:3869888-3873577 GCF_000151845.1 Pteropus vampyrus
TGAGATGATGTGGATATTGTATACTGTGATGGAAGAATTTCATATAAAAGATGAAATTATTATTTCTATGAAAGATATATGTAACTCGTCTTAACTATTGATAATAAATGAAGATAACTTCATAATAGTTGTAAACACACACACACACACACACACACACACACACACACACACACACACCCCTATATAAATATGAGTCTCATCCAAGGGCCTTGTGATATTTCTCAAATCACATTTAAAATTTTTTAAATACTGAAATATATTTTTAAAATAAGTCCATGTGGAAAAACACTTAACTAATTTTCCTCAAATCATGGACCTCCAATATGGATTTTTCTATGATATCTCTTTCACATTCAAAGGAAAGAAGGAAAGAAGAAAGAAGCAAGGAGGGAGAGAGGGACAGACGGAGGGAAGAAAGAAGGAAGGAAAAAAGGGAGATACAAATTAGGTTTTTCTCTGTAAAATTAGTATTATGTAATAACACTACAGTGTATAAAAATTTGGACTATTTTGAAAAGGATCTTATCTGTGATTAAACATGATTCTAGATGAATAATACAAAAATTGTCATTGAACTCTATAGATTAATGGAAATGAGAGCGATTACTCATTGTTAGAAAAACTTTGTAATCAAGGATGAGACTCAGATATGATTTGGGTGGTATATTCTTATTAGGAACCAGAGCATTTTAAGGATATTAGATATGATCCAAGCAAGGAGAAATACACACACACACACACACACACACACACACACACAGCTAAATTGCAGGATAATACTGTGTACTAAGAGCAGAATTACTCACAAAGTGAGGAAATAATTATCACTATGTAAGCACTTTAAGATGATTTATATCTAGCCCACATGATAGCTCTTGAGAGGAAGGAAAGGCATGGGAAATTAAATTAAGCACAAATTTTAATCTTTAGTAGATATTTATATATGTGGACAAAAAGACTTATATGAGTTGAAAATTACTCATAACTTCTCTATTTTATTTAAAGGAAAAATAATAGTGTATTCTATTACAAAGAAGAGAAGAGAAACAACCATTACCACCATATTTGATGTCAGTGATTAGTATATATGTGATCTATTAAGTTCAGAGAAGGACAGGTTGGGGGAGCAAACTGAAGGTTAATACATATGGAGTTCTGTTGTGTACCTGTTAGCAAATAACTTTACTTGGAATCTAAAGAAAATATAATAGATTAAAAACAAAGCAAACACGGAAAAACAGCAGTACACTTCAAGATATGATAAAAGTGTCTAGAATGATAGAAGACAAATAACCAAGAAAGATATGTAAAATGCCTGCCTCGAAGGTGGCACCTAGAGTTTATATTCATTTAACTGTATTATAGAAGTGGATTGAGATGATGATGTTTCATGCCTTTACCTGCTGAATGGAATCAAATAGCTCAAATGGGTTTTGAGAAATCTTTTGTTCAAACCCTTTGCCTAAAGGCAGATGGTTGTGTAAACTATCAGGGACTGATGCTTTTTTGTTTTTAAATATTTCCAAAACCAATCTTAATAACTTATTACAGTTATACAGTTCTTTTTTGATTTATTTTTTCTTTATATCTACTCAAAAATCATTCCTGCTGAGAGTTAAGCATCCATTATATTGCAAACACTGTTAGACAAAAGCAAAAAAGGGGGAAAAAAAAGACATCATTTCTATGATATTTATAATCTAGTAGACAGTGATTACAGTTGGGGCTTTCTGTACAATTATTTCATAATTAAGAATGAGAACCCAGTATATAAATTTATCATTATTTTAGTCCTCATTTCTTAGGTTGAAGAAGAAACTTCCGCTATTTTAATAATTCTCCTAATATTCTGAGTTCTTTGTTTCAACACGATTATTTATAAATACAATTCTCTAAATTTAGGCACAAGTAGTCTTTAATAGGACTTAATTACTGTAAACGTCATTAGAAACTTTCTACTAAGTACAGGTGGATTTCTTTTCTACTCAAATATTTTACATGCTTTTTAAAAAAATTCTCAATGGCAAATAAATCTGTCTTAAATAAATAAAAAAGAAGCAATAATTTCTAGAACTTTTCTTACTTTTTTTTTTTATACTTCCTAGAGCATTGAAATGAGTCATGTCTATATTACTTAGACGGCTGTAATGATGATCTGCAAAACAAACAAGCAAACGAAAAAAATAATTTCACATTTTTGTATTATATCACACATACATGGTACACATGAAACGGCTGTAATGGTGATCTGCAAAACAAACAAGCAAATGAAAAAAATAATTTCACACTTTTATATTATGGTACACATACATGGTACACATCATGTATAAGAATGAAACAATCAGCCTAATCAACTTTAGTTTTACCTTATTGTGAACTTTCTGCTTGGGAGGAGTCTGGTACTTAGTCTTGGGTGTCAAAAATGGAGTGAAAAACAAAATTCTATTAGATTTTTTCATACAAATAATTGTGTCTTTTAGAAGAAGCCTGAAAATCATATGTTGAATCTCTTAAAATTTTATTTTGTTGTTTTAAATGTAAAAGATTAACTTTCTATACAATACAGCATACATAAGTATCATGTTTTATGACTGGCATCAACTATTAAATACTTTTTTATTTTACCCATTCACTTATTTTCTAAATTTTCAGAAGCACATATTTGATTTTTTTTTTCTGTCAAGATGAAGAGGTCATATTTATTGCCTATTCCCATTAATAATTAGCTGGAAGATCCTGGTTAAATGACTTAACTTTCTAAGTTTCGTTAAAATGTCCCCACTTTATAATGTTATTTTGAAGATCAGATACATTTGCACATGTTGTTTAAAAAGTGCTTAGCACATTAGAAATGCTCAAAAAATCATAGCAACAATCCTTATTTTGGTATTGTTACTATTATTGTTGATTTTTAAAAGAGATATAGATATCTCCAATTTATTAAATATATTCTGTGTTCTACTTGGTAGCCTAGAGAATAGACAGTCTTCTTGGATTATAAAAATATTCTAAAAATTTTTTAAAACACAACGGAAATATAAAATATTATACTGGTGCTGGATATCAGGTAAGTATTGTATATCGTACGCATTATTTGTTAGGAGAGAAAGGAGAGCTATTTTAAATTTAGAGAAGCTGATATGTAAACCTAATATAAATCGTGTTAACTTAATATATTAGAATTTCCAAGAATTTCATTATCATTGAGAAGTGAATTTTCCAAACAAAAAATTGTATATTTGGAAAAAATGTACCAGCATTTTATATTTTTGCACATAATATTCTAATATTCTATTAGATTTTTTCATACAAATAATTGTGTCTTTTAGAAGAAGCCTGAAAATCATATGTCGAATCTCTTAAAATTTTATTTTGTTGTTTTAAATGTAAAAGATTAACTTTCTATACAATACAGCATACATAAGTATCACGTTTTATGACTGGCATCAACTATTAAATACTTTTTTATTTTACCCATTCACTTATTTTCTAAATTTTCAGAAGCACATATTTGATTTTTTTTTCTGTCATGATGAAGAGGTCATATTTATTGCCTATTCCCATTAATAATTAGCTGGAAGATCCTGGTTTAATGACTTAACTTTCTAAGTTTCGTTAAAATGTCCCCACTTTATAATGTTATTTTGAAGATCAGATACATTTGCACATGTTGTTTAAAAAGTGCT
>NW_011888839.1:3873627-3909023 GCF_000151845.1 Pteropus vampyrus
AATGACTTAACTTTCTAAGTTTCGTTAAAATGTCCCCACTTTATAATGTTATTTTGAAGATCAGATACATTTGCACATGTTGTTTAAAAAGTGCTTAGCACATTAGAAATGCTCAAAAAATCATAGCAACAATCCTTATTTTGGTATTGTTACTATTATTGTTGATTTTTAAAAGAGATATAGATATCTCCAATTTATTAAATATATTCTGTGTTCTACTTGGTAGCCTAGAGAATAGACAGTCTTCTTGGATTATAAAAATATTCTAAAAATTTTTTAAAAAACAACGGAAATATAAAATATTATACTGGTGCTGGATATAAGGTAAGTATTGTATATCGTACGCATTATTTGTTAGGAGAGAAAGGAGAGCTATTTTAAATTTAGAGAAGCTGATATGTAAACCTAATATAAATCATGTTAACTTAATATATTAGAATTTCCAAGAATTTCATTATCATCGAGAAGTGTATTTTCCAAACAAAAAATTGTATATTTGGAAAAAATGTACCAGCATTTTATATTTTTGCACATAATATTCTAATATTCTATTAGATTTTTAACGTGAATATTATGTGATTATTTCCCCTTAAATCCTATGTTGAAAAAATTAAAATCTGTAAATAAGATATTTTAGAACACCTAATATTTCTAATATAGTGAAGTCTCAAGTATCAATTTGTCTTTTTTTCACTAGAGTATGCCATATATTGTAATATTATATCCATTTGCACAATCATCAATTTAATTTTAAAAATTCATGATAAAAATGTGATTGATTATAATTTCCTAATTTAGTCAGCAATTATTTCTTTTTGTGACTGTTGACCTTTTGCAAAACTGACCATAACTGCTTAATATATTTTTTATGAACACATTATAGATTCACAAATATCAAGTGGCACTGTTCCTTATACTTCAGTCTCTTTACCAGGACTCTTATATTTGTTTCTTTTTTAAAATTAAATTTATTAGGATGATTGGTTAATAAAATTAAGTGCTGACTATTTGCCAGGTACTGGGTGATTGATGGCTCATGAGACAAGTTCATCTATTATTCAAATTAAAACTTAACATCTTAACCCATAAAATGTTATCATTTCATGAAATAATTTAAAATTTACCAAAAATGAATTCTATTATATAGAAATTTTGCAAGAAAACAAACTCAGATTTCAAATTTTAAAATAGTAAGAGAATTATTGATAACTAGATCTCATTATTGATATTTTCGAATCACAGATAAGACAAAATGCTATTTTAAAACCAATACAAAAATAAAATTTTGAGTCAGTATAATTTAAACATTTCAAAAAATATATCCTTTTGTATAATATGTTAAAGCAAACAGACATGCACATATACATATAACCATCTCACAAATAAAAACAGTATTGCTATGTGTATGTGTGAAGGTGTGTGTGTGTGTGTGTGTGTGAAAAAGAAAATAAATCATTCAATTCTAAAATCATTTACTATATTATTTATTATAATTTGTTATTATAAATCATTTATTTATAAAATATAGTGTATGAAAACATGAATTTTATAATACCTAAAATTCAAGGTTGCATATTTTCTTCTATCTCTGGAATATCCTTCTTTCATCTTAACTCATGGGCTGATTGTTTTCTTTTTTTTTTTTTTTTTTTGACAAATATATATATATTTATTTATTTATTTTTAGTTTCTTCTTTTTTTTTTTTTATGGCGACATTGGTTACTTAAATCTAATAAATTTCAGCTGCACACTTTAACTGTAAGTCACATATATATTTACACTATGTATTAACCTCCCATAGTTAGATTTCTTTCTCTCACCACATATTTGACCCCTTTTACCCTGTCTACCTTCCTTCTAACCCTCCCCCTTACCCTCTGGTAACCATTAGTCTATAGTCCATGTTCTTGAGTGTCTGTCCTGTTTATTTGTTGCTTTTAGGTTTATATCCCACATATAAGTGATATCATGTGATTTTCAACCTTTTCTGTGTAGCTTATTTCGCTTAGCATGATTATCTCGAGGTCCATCCATTTGTTGTTGCAAATGGCAGTATTTCATCTCTTCTAATGGCTGAGTAATATTCCGTTGTATATATGTACCACAGCTTCTTTAGCCAATCATCTATCGTAGGACACTTTGGTTACTTCCATATCCTGGCCACTGTGAAAAATGCTGCTATGAACATCAATGTCCAAATATCTTTTTGGATACGGATTTTCAAGTCTCTGGGTTAAAAACACAGTGGAGAGATTGCTGGATCATATGGTAGATCAATCCTTATTTTTTTGAGAAACCTCCATACTGTTTTCCACAGTGCTGTACCAATTTGCATTTCTACGAGCAGTGTATGAGGGTTCCTTTTTCTCCATATCCTCTCCAACATTTGTCATTACTTGTCCTTTTGATTATAGCTATTCTAGCAGGTGTGAGATGGTATCTCATTGTGGTTTTGATTTGCTTTTCGCTGATAGCTAGTGATGTTGAGCATTTTTTCAAATATTTGTTGGCCATTTGTATGTCCTCTGGGGAGAAATGTCTGTTCAGGTCCTCTGCCCATTTTCTGATTGGATCTTTTTTGTTGTTGTTGTTGTTGTTATTGAATCGTATGAGTTCTTTGTATATTTTGGATATTAGGCCCTTATCAGAGGTGTTGCTTGCAAATATATTTTCCCATTAGGATGGTTCTCTATTTACCTTGTTGATGGTTTCTTTTGCTGAGCAGAAGTTTTTTCGTTTGATGCAGTCCCATTCATTTATTTTAGCTTTTACTTCTCTTGCCTTTGAGGTCACATTCATAAAATCCTCTTTAAGTCCAAGGTCCTTGAATTTAGATCCTATGTTTTCTTCTATGCATTTTATTGTTTCAGGTCTTATATTCAGGTCCTTAATCTATTCTGAGTTAATTTTGGTGATAGACAACAGTCTAGTTTCATTCTTTTGCAGGTGGCTTTCCAGTTTTCTCAGCACCATTTATTGAAGAAGCTTTCATTTCTCCACTGTATGTTTTTGTTTTTTTTTGTCAAAAATTATTTTCCCGTATAAAAATGAGTTTACTTCTGAACTCTGGATTCTGTTCCACTGGTCTGTGTGTCTGTTTTGCTGCCAATAACATGCCATTCTGATTATTGTCGTTTTGTAGTATAATTTGAAGTCGGGCAGAGTGATGCCTCCAGCCTTGTTCTTTTTTCTCAGGATAGCTTTGGCAATTCGGGGCCTTTTGTCCTTCCATAAAAATCTGATGATATTTTGTTCTATTTCTTTAAAAAATGCCAATGAGATTTTGATGGGGATTGCATTAAATCTGTATAATGCTTTAGATAATAAGGTCATTTTAACTATGCTGATTCTTCCGATCCAAGAACATGGAATATTTCTCCATTTCTTTGTATCTGCTTCAATTTCTTTTAATGGGGTCTTATAATTTTCATTATATAGGTCCTTCACATGTTTTGGAAATTTATTCTTAGATTTTTGTTGTTGTTGTTGTTGTTGTTACAGTTGTAAAAGGAATGATTTTTTTTTTACTTCTTTTTCTGACACTTCGTTATTAGAGTATAGGAATGCTATGGATTTTTGAGCTTTGATTTTGTATCCAGAAACTTAAGTGTATTTGCTTATTATTTCTAGTAGTGTTCTTGTGGAGTCTTTAGGATTTTCTATATAGAGAATCATGTTATCCGCAAATAGTGACAGTTTGACTTCTTCGTTTTCTATTTGGTTGCCTTTTATGTCTTTTTCTTGCCTGATTGCACTTGCTAGGACCTCCAAAGTTATATTGAATAACAGTGGCGATGGTGGACAGCCTTGCCTTGTTCCTGATTTTAGAGGGAAAGTTTTTAGTTTTTCACCATGAAGTGTAATGTTGGCTAAGAGTTTGTCACAGATGGCCTTTATTATATTAAGGTACATTCCTTCTATACCAATTTTGTTAAGTGTTTTGATCATAAATGGATGCTATTTCTTGTGGAAGGCTTTTTCTGCATCTATTGATATGATCATATAATTCTTATTTTTAAATTTGTTTATGTGGTGTATCACATTAATTGATATGCATTTGTTGAACTATCCCTTTGCCTCTGGAATAAAGCCCACTTGATCATGATGTATATGTTTTCCTTATTGTTATGTCTACTCAAATGTTTCCTCTTCAGAGAGTCTTCCTCTTTAAAATAGTATGTCTCATTACTTACCCAGGTTTGTTTATCTTCATACCACTTACAATCACCTGAAATGCTATTTAATTTGTTTTTACTTAATATCCATCTTAAGTTCAAGGTAGACAGACTGTCTTTTTAAAAGATGTAATGTCAATGAACTTACAATGAGTAGTAAATAAGTCCTAGAGATCTAATGCAAGGTATAGACAATATAGTATAATAATCATCAAACTTAAGAGACTAGATCAGAATTATTCCATCCAAAAAAAATAAATAATAATCATATGACATGATGGAGGTGCTACTTATCACTACAATCATAATCATATTACAATACATAAATCTATCAAATTCACATGTTGTATACCTTAAATTTATACTATGTACATGTCAAATATATTTCAATAAAAATAAGAACCTTATAATTAATAGATGCTCAATTAATGTTAGGTGATGGATTAAATAGTGAATTAATTGAAGGATTTCTTTAAACAGAATACACTAGACAGGATATTGGATTGATTTTAGGACATATTTACCTGGAATGCAAGAGACTCCCTTGTTTTGTTATTAGCTATCTATGTAAACTTTATAAATTACTTATAAGTAATTTATAAGTTTCTCTGGCTTTCTCATATTTGTCAGGAGGATTTAAGTTTATGACCGTGTTTACTCTATAAATAGAATATCTCTAAAATTAATGGGATATACACAACTGTGAAAGCTGAAATTCTGAATTATAATTCTAGCTTTGCTACTTACTAAACCCAGTTCTTCCAAGTATAAAATGAGGATTATTAGACCAACTCAGTTGGATTATAAAAGCACATAACAAGGATGCCTAATCTCTGTATATTCTCTACATATATTATTTTTTTCTTTAAGGTATTTTCTAGCTCCAGTAATTAATAATTTAGCTATATAATTCTAGTATTAATATAAACATGAGGAAATAGAGCATTATCAAGCTACACCATTTTAAAAGCTTTAATCTCCTCTGTTTGAGGACTGTACAGAACTCAAAACCCCACAGGCCAGATTATAATCTCAAATAATGAAAGTACCATATATAGATGTACTTCAGTGCAATACTCATTATAACTCCTCAAAATCACCCTTGTTAGTGATGTGCATCTCTGGAGACAACTAATCCAGAATAAATTTGAGCTTGGCTTTTAATGCTGACTCTAACTGAGAATGACTAGGAAAAGACAGCTTTGGATTATATTGGCTGGTAACATGTGACTACTGAGCTGTCATTAAATTAGCAGTGAGGTGCAGTGACAGGTGTATTGGAGCTATAAGCAATATCAAATATATCCAGGACATTATGCAATAATAAAGCAGTAAAATGGTCTTCTCTCTGAATGTAATATTCACTTCTGCCTAAAATCAGAAAATATACACGTGGATTTCAGCATACTGACAATGACATGACAGAAGTTGGTTAAGTTTCTGCTAAGGCACCCTCTGGCATGACTAAATTTAGTCATCCCTGACTGCAAGATACTGCTGATGAAGCTCTCAACTTGGTTTGCATAGCAATCCATATATCTCAAAAGCAACTTCTAAATAGATATTTAAACCAAAATTCACTAACATGAACTTGTTCAATTTCTCTGTTGTTATCAATTTGTAAATGTTATAATATGGTTAAAATTAATTCTAAGTTTATAAGTGCTTACTGTAAAAACGAACAAAAAACACATACAGCTCTTATTTTAACAATATATTCTATATTGAAATTAGAAACAAAATTGAAAAAAATCATATAAATTTAAAGGAATTAACTGTGGTAATAGGCTCCAAAGAAACAACATGCCAGTAGTGTATCATCCCTTTTCCCACACCACAAGAGTATTTCCTATTCTGTTTACATCAGTTCAATTAAATGTTCAACTTTCCTCGATATTTAATATGAAATGTCCCTTTGAGTTAATAAAGTGTTGTGGTTGACAAGTATTTTTATTTCTCCTCAATTCCTGGGCACATGGTTATACTCCTCCCCTTTAACATTAGATATGGCCATATAACTTGCTTTGGCAATGAAATATGAGCACACATGTTGTATGTCATTACAGGATTAAATCTTTGAGAGCTAGAGTACTATTCACCATACACTTTCTTTCCTGTTCTTTTTAAAATGCTTTCATATTATAGAAACTAATAAAAATTATATCATATAGTATGTACTCTTTGGCTTCTTTTTTTCTGCATATTTTGACATCTATTTATTTTGTTGACTATCTCAATAGTTAATTTTTTTTAATTGCTGAGTAGTAGTAGTCCATTGTATAGATGTAGTACCATATGTTTACCATATTCTCCTATTGATTGACATTGACATTAGGTCTTTTCTAATTTTGTCTATTAAAATAACAATTTTATGAACATTCATATGGAGGTCTTTGCATGAACATGGGTTTTCATTTGTTTTGGTTGAATACGTAAGAAACTGTCAATCTATTTTTCAAAGTGATTATACATTGCAGCCAACGGTATATGAGTTTTGGTTCATCCATATCCTCACCTAAAATCATTCTGTGTTTTTAATTTACATTACCTTAATGATTAGTGATGTTAAATATATTTCCATGTGCTTATTTCTCATCTGCATATCTTCTCTTGTAAAGTGTCTGCTCTAATTTCTCTCCTATTTTTTATATTGGTGATTTGATTTCTTATGATCTAATTTGAGAATTCCTTAGATGTCCTGGATACAATTTCTTTATTGAATATGTGATTTGCAAACATTGTATTATAGTCTATAATTTGTCTTTTGTTCCACATAACTGTAACATTTTTAAGAGCAGAAACTTTTTAAAATTTTTAAAATATTCAATTTATCAATTTCTTCTTTCATGGATTACATTTTTGGTGGTATACCTAAGAATTTTTAGCTAAGCCCACATAACAAAGACTTTAATCTTATTTTTTGCAAGATGTTTTACTTAGGATTATATTCCTTTTGAGTTAACTTGATACAGCCTAAGGTATGTATCAAGATTGCTTTTTTTTTTTCTTTTTCTTTTTTTGTATATAGCTATCCAATTGTTTTAGAACAATTTGTTGGAAAAAACTATTCTTTATTCAATGTTATGCCTTTGAGCCTTTATTAAAAATTAGGTGTCCTTATGTGTCAGTCTATTTTTTGACTCTATAGTCCATTGATTTGTCTATCTTTATAAAAATATCACATGTTCTTGATTACTGTAGCTTCATAATATGTTTTGAAAATATGAATCCTGCAATTTTGTTCTTAATTTCAGGATTGTTTTGAATAGACTCAGCCTTTTGCGTTTTCATGTGAATTTAGAATCAGTTTTTCAATTTTTATAAAAAAATACACTAGAATCCTGATTGGGATGTATTAAATATACAGATCAATGTGGCAAGAATTGACATCTTAAATATATTGAATCTTCCTACACATTAACTTAATATTCTATCTCCACTTATTTTTATTTATTATTTTGATAATTTTTATTTATTTTCAAAGTTTAATTTAGGGGCTTTTATATTTTTAAATTTATTCGTAGAACATATGAAGTAAAGTTATAATAACCGTTTAAAGTACTCTCCCTCTAATTCTAATTTTAACCAGTGTCGCTTCTGGGGTATTTTCACTTGATTGATTTTTCTTCCTAATTAGACCACCTTTCTCTATTTCATTGCATACTTGGTAATTTTTTATTTTATACCAGACACTGTAAATTTTGCATAATTGTACATTGGATAGTTCCATATTCCTATATACGTTCTGGATCTTCATTCTGGAATTCAGTTAAGTTACTAAGATACAGCTTGTTCCTTTTGGGTCTTGATATTCTGATTGGTTAGGTAGCTGCAGAGCAGTGCCTAGGCAGCACTTAATTTCCACTTCATGAAATATAGCCTTCCTGAGTTTTTAACCTGTTGCCTCGTGAATTATGATTTTTTCTAGTATTGCTGGTGAGAACACACATTATTCCTGGCCTTAAAATCCCCAGACACATTTCTCTCTAATCTTTTTGGAAATTCTTTACTCGGCTTCTGGTAGTTTTCTCAAATGTATGCACTGATTAGTCTTCTGGTGACTATTTGAGGGGTCTTCTATAGCTCTCTGGGGTTTTCTCTATGTGTACCTTTCTCCTCTGTGGTACTCTGTGCTGCAAACTCTAGCTGCTTACTCTTCTGAAACTTTCATCTCCATCTCCTCAGCTTGTGAAATTTGCCAGACTTCTATTTGCATTTTGTAAAAAATATTGTTTCTAAAATGTGAAGACAAGACCGTCATTTCCCCACTTGAAATCTGTTTTATATGGCTTGACATAACCTTTAGGAGTCCTCATGAGTAGGTTCTTGCCTACTGCATTAATCTTATACTGTTACACTCTGACACATGGAGCAAAAAAACCTAAACACTGCTCATGTTACAATCTCCCTGGGTGGATTTTACATAATTTGTTATTTTTATATATTTTTGGACTTACAGAAATGTTGCAAAAGTAGGGAGATTCCCCGTATTCCTTTTACTAAACTTTCCTTATTTTAACATCTTACGTAAGCATAATAGAGTCATTGATAACAGAAAATTAACATTGGCACAATACTACTAACTAAGCTACCAACCTTATTCAAATTTTACCAGGTTTTCCACTAATGTTTTTTTTTTTTTTTTTTTTCTGTTACAGGATCCTACCTTGGATTTAGTTATTAAATAAATAAGTTTTATTTATTTTTTATTTTTATTTTTATTTTTTAGGGATGCCAGGTCTTTTCTTTCATGATCTTGATGCTTTTGAAAAGTACCAGCCTCTTATTTGAGAAATCTTTTCTAATTTGATTTTGATTGATATTTCCTCATTTTAAAAATAAGGTTGTGCCTTTTCTAAAAGACTTCTACAAAAATGGTATTATTCTCTTTTTTAAGGTATTGTATCAGAAACTTTATGATGTCAAAATATTTTAAGACTGGTAATGGTAGTCTTAATCGTTTGCCTTAGTTGGTATCTGCCAGGTTCGTGCATTTTAAGATTACCATTTTTCTCTTCGTAATTAATACATATGTTGAGGTAGATATTGAGGGACCAAGCAAATATCCTATTTTCTTTAAACTTCTACCCACTAATTTTAACAACCTTGGGTATCTCTTATATGCAACAATTATTACTATGGTGTTTGTCTAACATTGTTTTCCTCTTTCCCTTTTTCCTTTTAAATTTTTCAATTAGAATTCTGTGAGGAAGAGCTCTCTTTTTCCTCCTATTTATTTATTTATTTATTTATTAGATATTTATTTGTAACAGTATGACTCTCTTATGGATATTTAATTTTATGGATTATAACTCAATACTGTCACTCTTTTACTGTTCAAATTGTTTGACCATTAGGTACTACTTTAGGTTGACACTCCGGTACCCTTTTGTCATGCATCCTTTTACGAAAACTTTCCTACTTTCTGGCACCCAAAGATGCTTTACACTCATCTTACATTTTCTTTGACTCAGATTTGGATTCATTTATTTAAACATGCAAACTGTTTCTTGTGTTGTTTTTAATTGGAGAATGGTGTTTAGAAAAAAAAAAGATTTTAGCACTAGTTGTGCTTATTGCTACTGAATTATTATTATATTAGCTCTTGCCAGTGGACAGAGGTAGAAATTACAGGTATGTATGCTAAGCCATGCATACACACATATCTAAATATCTGTATCTATATTTAATCTAACATTGGCTGTCTACATATCATTTATCTAATCTGTCACCATGAGTTCATACTAACACTTCTAATTCCATCATTTCAGCTTTATCCTTTATTTACAACTTCTTTCTCACACAGATAATTGGCTCTTATTATCATTATCTATAACTATATATTTATTTAATGCTACCACATAATTTCAGAAATACTTATTAACTATCTGGGTATCTATTTAAATAATTTTTATATAGATTACAATATTTATTTACAGAATCTTTTAAAAAGTAACAGCTTAAAAGTTGTCTTCTCATTTCTTTTAGAATGTTTATGTTATTGGTTTGTAGTACAATTAAGTTAATTTTTTACTCTTATATTTTGTTTTTGTTTATCACCAAATACTGGTAGTTTTAATTATGTGTTAATATTTAGAGATATACAAAGGATATATTCAATGAAATGTTACTGTCTCCTCATTCCTACTACCAATTCTCATTCTTTTCCCCTTTCCACACCTCTCCACCTACTCCCTACAGATATTCAGTATCTTTCTAAAACATTTCTCATTTTACCTCCTTCTCATCATTTATGGTAATTATTTTTAAATTTATTGGGCCTAGACCATGCTAAGGATTTTATAAGCATCACTCAGATCCTCACAAAAACCCTACAAAACAGTTTATATACTTATCCCAGTTTTATAGGAAACAAAAGCTTAGAGTATAAAGTAAATTGCCATTAGCTACACAAGCATTTAAATGACTAAGACAGAGTTTATTTGATTCAGATCTTTTTGATTCAAATCTCTCAAATATTTTTCAAGACCCGAAGATCTTGTTACATTAAAGCCTTCAATGATCTTTCAGGGCCATAAGATGTTCCTTATCTTCCTTCCTTTCATCTTTTACAGTATCGTGTTCATACTATTCATATAGCATTTGAATCCCATTTCTGCCACTTACTATTTTTATAACTTGTGTAATATAGTTAACTTCTCTGTATCTCAATTTTTAAACTCTATTATAATACCTTTTTTATATGGTTGTCGTAAATAATAAATTTGTTAATATTTGCAAATAGTTATATCCCCTATAGGACATAAAATCTAATAAATGCAAGATATTTAAAACTTAGCCCAAGCTCTGTTAATTTATTAGTTTCATAAATTAAATATATATATATATATTATTTTCAATTTCTTCTCTTTCTTTCAACTAGATTATGTGAATTTGGAGAAGGGAGGATGTCATCTTCGTGATTTTCTCTGCTGCCTAAAAAATGCCTAGAACATAGAGCAGAGCTCAGTATATGTTTGAGAAGAACTGACTGCATAAAAATTAAGGTCTATGTAAAGCAGTCCAAGTTTTTTAAACAAAGATGAAATATTATTGATAACTACAAATTATTTGAAAATAAAACTTAACAATAGAAACATAATTACATATCTGCAATAATATATAAGTGTACCCTGGGAAAAGAGTGTCCCATTTGTTGAAGATTGGGTACAATATCACTAACAAAACAATTTTCCAGAGCGACTGTTTTTTTCCTCCTAAATTTAGAAAAAGAGTTAGCCTTTTTGATAACGATCTGGAAGTGAATCATTACATACTGCAGGCTCCTTTCCTCTGGCATCAATGGAACAATAAAGCCTTCATACTGCGATCTTCAAGGACAGCCACAGACCTGAACTTGATGCCCTTCTCAAAACTGGCTTCTGAAGAAACTCTGGAGTGAACTATAGAATAAAGAGTAAAAGAAAACAAACAAAAAACTCTCTTAACCAGAATTCTTGATGTTTAAAGCCTGAATAGTACTGTGTAGATATTTGAACTTTGTACACAAATCAAAACGTTACTTTCCATAGGTAGATTCAGGTCTTTTACCTCTCCCTATGTTGGGGGCAGGTGGCAGGGAGACGAAGACAAAAATAAGTCTTTCTATGTATTTAATGATATTAAGGGATAGGGAAATTAAATGGCATTTAAGTGCAAAAAATGTTACCTAGAATTTCAAAAATAAAATGACATCTTACTCTAAGTACCAAATTAAGCTTAAACAGTGTAAAATTTCCTCTCAGTTACCAATGGAGTTTTATTTCTATTAACAGAGTTTTGGTTGTCAGATTGTTTTAATTTTGTTATCTCAATTTTTCAAGTACTTCCATGAGAAATTTTATTTTTAGAGACATTTTGGAAAGTAACTAAGATAACATAAGTTTCAACATATATAAAATAATGGAAAAATTGGTTAGTTTGTGAAATGTATGTGGGTGGGACTATGAGCAGATCTGCACTATAAATATATTGATTTTGAAAATAAAAGTAATGGGATGCATTAATTTAAATAAGTATTGTTCTTCCCAAAGTAGGGATAAAATGGATAAGGCAATCATTCCTTAAAATTCGTCCCTTCTATTTTCTAATTGTCTTATAAAACTAAACCCAAGAGTCAAAAAGGTGGCATTTTTTAGTAAACTCCCTCAGGACAAGAAATATAAAATTATAATTAAAGTATTTTTTAGTATACTGTTATTCAATATCAATCCTTATAAATTCCTAGGGTGGGTTTACATTAGTTATTGGAATTATAAGAGTAAATACTATGAAATCTTCCTTATTGTCCACAGTTTAATCATGAAGAAATAATTGAAACTTCCTAGACATGTAAAAATTTTACTTTACTAGTGGTGAAAACAAGACTTAATGATTGGCCAAATTTTATATATTTTAAATGTCATATTAAGAGAATAAGATTAAGAATAACATCTCCATTCAGAAGTTTAATTCTAATAATGTAGGAATTCAGTAATTAACACAATGTGTTCACATATGCAACATTAAAATGATAAGTTTTTCAAAACTTTAGAACAAATATACACTAAATTCCAAGATTAAACAGGATATTATAACTCATCTCTCCAATTCATTTAGCTATTTAGATTATTGTTATGACCATCAATTGTTTTTTATAATGTATTAGTTATATTCAGGGTAAGAGAGTGGATCTATGTGTTATAAGTCTATGAGGAAATTTGGACCTTATTTTAAAATAAGTGTCATAAATTCTTGATTAATTTTTGCTATGATTTCACAATGAACTACAAATAAAACTCTTATTAAAAGTTTTTGGTTGATTAGATAATTTTTGTCTGAATTATTAGGTTCATGTACATTTTAAAATATAGTATCCCAATACTCTTTTATCTCTGAATAGGCTTTTCAGCTAGTGAGAAAAAATAATTTGTGTATTAACTCTCATTACAAATATTTACTGCAAATTAACTCTTAGTAATGCTGCTAAACATTAGATATGTGTAACTGTCTCTAAAATTCTTCGTCTTTCTAGACTCATTCCCAGGTTTGTTATAAAACTGAATCAATTCCTCTTTCCCTATTAAGTTTGTCCATTTATTTCCTGGTTAATTTTTCAAAATTCATTTCAATCTTATGTTTAACTCTCACCAAATACCGAGATATGTGAATTATTATTCTCTTTTGAAAAGAATAAGGCTTGCAATTTTATTTGTATTAGGCTATGCTGATATAAATCATAGTGGTCTAGGCCAACTTTTCTGCAAAATACTTAAGGCAATGAAAAGTATGTGTGGCCTTTATGAAAAGTTTTTGATGATAATACCTTTTGCATGCCTAACTATAATAAGTGTAATTATTTTATAATTTTGTGAAGTATTTTATATGAGCGGCACTTTTTAAAAAAATTTTAAATGGTGAGCTTACAGCTAAGGCATATCATAACATATCTGGCACTGAATTTCTAATGTTTACTCTCTAGTGAAAGCAGCATTTCTATAACAACCCTGCTTTTGAGCACACACTGCAAGTATCAGCTCTACCTTCTGTTCCTAGTAAGAGAAAAAAATTGCAGTTTAAAAACCTATATATAATACAGTAGGAAACATGATAGATAGTTCATTTGGTTATGAAACATATTCTTAGAATTTAAGATTTCTGGAACTTGTCATAGACCTCAGTAATCATTTCTACTTTCCTCTTAATCTGTCAAAACAATTTTAAAAAAAATCATTTACTCTATATTAACAGTCTTCAGATTTCGTTTTGTTCAATAGTAAGATAGATCTAGTGACAGATTATATTATTATATTTTAAGTATTTTTTCTCTTCTTTCATCTTTATGTTTTCTTCTCTCATATTTTTGATCTTTGTTAATAACATTGCCATAATTTCTGTCACTAGAATAAAATCCTAAAAGTCAAGTTTGACCTCTCACTCACCCTCTAACTTTTATATAATCGAATGCCAATTTTTGACAATTCTACTTCTTTATTTTCTTTCAATTTCAACTACTTATTTCTATTACTACTGCCGCACTCAAGTCTTCAATAAATTTTTCCTGGATTGTTCTCATTGTTTTAAATATTTTCCATGATGCAAAACTGTACTTTCTTATGCTGTAGATAATTTTTTTCTTTCATTATATTTCCGATCAAGTAATTCTCCTTTTCAAGAATGTATAACCACTCTCTGTATAATGTGAAATAAAATACACAGTTTCCAACTTTTTATTTAAGGTATTTAAGAGCCTGAAATCAGTCCATCTTTTATTATTTCTATTTATTTTAAATTACATTTAATGGATGTTTTATTGTGAGCAAAAACACTTGTTAAAGAAACTTGAAACTATAAAAACTATAAAAAAGAAAATAATCTTGATTTATAATTCTACTGTGAAGAGATACCATGCTCATACTTACTTCATACTTAGTTCTTTTTGTATGTAAAAGAGATCTCCCTGTGTAGGCACAATTTTTTCCGCTCTTCTCACTCTCATTATAATGTTTTTCTTAGGAAACTTGATTTTAATGGAATCTTATAATCTATGTAGTAATCATAAGTTTTCATAAAATATACATAGGTAAACTTTTATTTTTATATTATTCTTATTCTGCAAATCGCATTTTCCAAAAATTATATTTAATATTTAGATTTATTACCATAAAATATTAATAATTCTATATAGTATTTTTAGTTCTAGTACACCTGACATTTTTTTTTTGAGTTACTGACTTTGATTGAGTTCTTGAAATAGTTATTTTCACAGCAATGATCGACATAGTTTTTCAAACATTTCTTAACAGAAAAGCAAATATGTGTTTTGCTTTTTAAGATCTTGTATATTATATTTATTTTAATTATCTGTATAGTTAGAATCTTATTTGTACATAAAAATATATTGGAATTAAAAATTGAAACTTAAAACGTTTATCGGTGTTGCTCATTATATTGTTATTTACAGATTAGAGTCTAAATTTCTTCATAATTTTTGTACTTCTGTACAGCATTTTGTACCTGTTTGCTTGATGGTTTTTATATTTCTCTTCTCTCTTGTTTTTCTTTCTTTCTTTCTTTCCTTCTGCCAAATGATAGATTCTTCACTATTTTCCTATAAAAAAATAACTGATATGTACTTGAAGTTTAATATATCAGCGATACCCTAAGTCTGAGATGTATTTGCATATAACATAGAATACAATTTGCTTAACCATTATCATCTGTTATTATAATGGATAACTGGATGCATATAACATAGTCTTGTATATATGAAAGCGCTCCATAAGTATTTATGTAATTTTATCCTCATTTTTATTTGAATATAATACATATGGAAACCTTTTTATTCAAAATACTAGAGATTTTTGAAACCATTGAATGTGTAAAGATTCCTTAATTAGATGAGAAAATGGCCCAGCATACCTTAGATCTTTCTTCATTAAAAAAATTAAGGAATGCTCTCTTAACTAATCAATACTTTAAATATATCTATAACAAACTTTCTTAATACAGAGTTTGATGAATAGATATAGAAAGTTCTCAAACTTGGAAACTGGCCACTTAATTCTAAAGAAAACTCTGTTGCTACTATTTACATAATGCTATTTAGTCACTCAATATAATTGAATTTGAGAGTTCTCATCTTAAAGATAAGATTTTTTTCTGCACAATTTTTTAAATTAAGTTTATTGGGGTAACTTTGGTTAATAAAATTATATAGATTTCAAGTGTGCAGTTCAATATGTCATATGTATATTGCATTGTGCGTTCACCACCCAAAATTAAATTTCTTTCTGTCACCATATATTTGACCCCCTTTACCCTTATCTACCTCCCCAGCTTCCTCCCTTTCTTTCTGGTAATCCAATACTGACATTTGCAACAACATAGATGAATCTTGACATTATCATGCTAAGCGAAATAAGTCAGACAGAAAAAATTGAGAACCATATGATTTCACTCATATGTGGGAAATAAAACCGAAAGCAACAGATACACGATAAAAACAAATAAAATAAGGTGTGAAGATGTTACAAGGCTCTTCTCGCTCTAAACAATTTCAATTATATTAAATAATTTTAAGTAACACATAACCAAGCAGTTTCTTGGAGTTTTTCAATCGATTTTAACTTCTTTTTACTTTTACTTTTTATGTTTTCTACTATCTGCCATTGAGACATGCTGTACTTTTTCCTAGCCCATTCAGTTCCTTTAGATATTTATTTCATTCATCTCACATATGTAAGTTCAGTTGCTGATCATCTCTAAAAATTCTGTGTTTGAGTTCAAGTTTTAGAGTTACCCTTCTTGACTTTGCACTATTATAAAATATTGGAAAATGACATTGGCCAAGATATTATAAAACACTGATGAAGAAAAAAAGAGTAAATCATCCTTAAAGCTATTAGAATGGAAAAATCATATATTTCTATACTTTGAATTTGTCTACTTAGTTCTTCTCTCTTACAAAAATTTACTATAGACATGTGGGTTTTATTGTTTCCTATTTTGACATCTGACTGTTTTATTCAGTCAATAAAATATTAAGTGAACATTAAGCATTTTTCTATCATTCTACTTTTGTCAAAACAAAATATAACTTTCCCCTGCCTTAGTTAAGTTTGAATATGTTCTTTTCTGCAAACATTGCTAGCTCTGATATAGCCCTGATAGAAAACTTTGTCACACACTACCATCACCTATACAAGATTTATGAATGTTTTATAACAGGAATAATTTTATACAATATTCAAATGAAAGTTACTCTCTTTTTTCAAGCAGATCAGAAACTTACTGAAAATTGAGTAAGAACTTGTCCTATAACTTTATACCAAGGAATTTTATTGATTAAAAAAATTGATACTAAAGTATATAAAAATTAAGATGTAAACAACAAATAATCATTTGATTTCCTTGGTTTACTTATAATACAAAACTTCATCACATAAAACTGAAAAATCTGGCAAACTGGATCTCCTTGAGGGACATAAAACTTGGTCAAATCTTCTTATTTTGATTTTCTAATTAAAATTTGTATTTAAAAACTACAAAGTGCTAGCCATTTATTTTTCTATGTGCTTACACTAAAATCTGCTCTATTTTATACTAATAATGAATCTGAATCTCTGCTGTAAAGTAGAAAGTGTTAGGCTGAACTCCAGGAGAGAAATTAATGTTAGATATCTGGAAGTCTAATGACTGATGAACCTGACACTCTTCTCTGAACCACTTTTTAGATCTGATTTGATGGTTCTGCTGCTGAGGCGAATACCTCAGGGCATAGATGGCACTTTCTCTCCAAAGTTTCCACATGTAATGAACAAGGAGCAGATCTGTCATTTATAGAAGAGAAAGGTTTCCCTGTCCTCCCAAGTCAAACTACAGTAGCCTCTTTGCAAATTAGCAACAGATTATATTCTCATATTTACACTTTTAATATCACGCAGTTCTTTTCATAGCAGAACTAATCTCTGATGAGCGTATATTGTTTTTGAAGATTGGGCCAATGTACTTTTCTTCAAATATTGTTTTAATGTGATTTTATTACGTAATGTGATTTCCATGAATTATTTATATAAATTGTTCATGTACTTGCCTACAAAGAATAACTCATTAGATGAGAGGAATACACAACATAGATCACAATATTTTCAGTGTACAGTTGAAGTTGATGATGACTGTGATTAGAAAAAAAATACCCACTTGAAAATTAAATTAAAAATATAGTTTTTTAAACAGCTATTAAAACCAAATTTAAAAAAAAATAGTTAAAATTATTTAGAGAATCAATGAAAAAATTGAGATTAAATTTGATTTATGGGCAAAACCTCTCAAAAGAAAATGCATAGTATTTTTAAAGGACAAATTAAAGAATAAAATGAATGAGCATATTTAAGTAAAATAGTTTAAATAAGTAGAAAAATAATAGTAAAGTAAACATATGAAAGGGAGTTTTAGCAAAACAAATTTGAAGTAATTAACTAAAACCAAGAAAAATAGAATATAAAGTACAATAAAAAGAAGCTTCTTCCAAAAATAGATATAGTATATGATCTTCTGGTAATTCGTGCTTTTTAAGAGCCTGATTAAGATATAATCTTAATATTTAATAAAACAGAATTATACATTATACAGTCTTGTGTGACTGGATTCTTTTACCTAAATAATGTGTTCAAGGTTATTGAGCTGTTGATGGATATGATATGATGATAAGGTTTTTTATTCTTTAACATGTTAATTTGTTGGAGTATCAATTGATTTTCTCAAATGATCTATCCTACTTAGTCATGGTATATAATTATTTTTATACATTCTTTAAATCAATTTGCTAATTTTTCATTGAGGATATTTGCATCTGTGTTCATCAGAGATATTGGTCTGTTGTTTCTCTTTCTTTAATGTCTTCCTTTGGTTTGGTATTAAGGTAATTTTGACTTCATAGAATGAGTTAGAAAGTATTCTCTGTGCTTCAATTCTTGGAAAAGATTGTAGAAAATTGATATAATTTCTTCTTTAAGTGTTTGGTAGAATTCACCAATAAATTCATCTGAGCCTGGTCCTTTCTGTTTTGTAAGGTAATTAATTATTAACTCAAATTTTAAATATATTTAGGCCTATTTGGATAATCTATTTCTCCTTGTGTGAGTTTTTGTAGTAAGTGCCTTTCAAGGAATTGGTGCATTCTTCTAGATTGTCCTACTTGTGGGCATAGAGTTCTTCCTTATATTCCTTTATTAACTTTTTAATATCCATGAGCTTTTAATATCCCTTTTATTTTTGATATTAGAAACTTATATCTCTTGTTCTCTCAGTTAACCTGGCTCACTGATTTTTTTTTTATCTTTTCTAAGAACCAACTTTTAGTTTTGTTGATTTTCTCTATTGATTTCCTGTTTTTAATTTCAAGTCCCTTGTGCCATGAGGCTTCCACTCTGCATGAATTTGTCTGTGTGCAGATTGAGTAGAATTAAGAAAAGCTTCTCTTGAAGTTGCCAGCAAAGCTCTTCAGAGGTCATTGCTGAATGGTATTCTGTTCCCTTTCCTTAAATAGTTCCTATTGAAGCTATAAAGTACTTTTGGATGACACAAATCCCAGTGATATCTATGTCACAAGTCGGTATTAAAAATTAAAAATGAAATAAGAAAATTAAATAAGAATTAAAAATGCTGATGGATACATGATTGCCAAATATTTTATGGTTTAATAACTTTATTAAACTGACAACAAAGTGACATTATTTCCTCACAATAAATAATGTTTCCAAAAAGAACAAATATTTTATTACTATAAAAGATAAAAGGAACTTAATGTTATAATAAAATAGAATCTTAAACTGCATAAATATAAAATTATGGAAAATT
Source organism: Pteropus vampyrus (assembly GCF_000151845.1). NCBI lineage: Eukaryota > Metazoa > Chordata > Mammalia > Chiroptera > Pteropodidae > Pteropus > Pteropus vampyrus. The sequence continues at coordinate 3,893,143 of NW_011888839.1, forward strand.
CATTACATTACCTATGTTTTTTATATTTCCCCTTGGTTTGGGAGAATTTTATCATGGCAAATGCCCACAGTTCAGACATTTTGAACCAGTAATTTAGTCTTACTACCTACATGAGCCTTGACGCTCATTTCTATTAAATAACCTTGGCAACTACTTGTCGGTTATTAAGTAATTAATTCACACTAGCAAATATTATTGAGTACTAGATACCACTCAAGATTCTTGGGATACATAAATTATAAAGCACAAAATATCTTCAGCCACACGGAAGTTCCATTCTAGTGGGTACAGACACACACACACATATATATATAAATTAATATAATAAAATATATTTAAATTAAAAACTGGTAGTTGTTGTGGAAAAATAAAGCTAGATAAGAGGGCTTGGAAGAGCTGAAGTAGAGTGAAGAAACACATGTTCAATTTTTATCAAAAGGTCAGTTTTATTTTGAAAGATGTGTGTCGAAAAACACACACATATATACACTTACACTTATATGTATAAGTATGCATGTATGTGTATGTGTATGTATGCTCATATATACATATCACTCTAGCTTCTCAATTTTTATTACTATATGTATGTGAACTTGTGTGTATGTTTTGTGTGTGTATATATATACATAAATGTTTATGCATGTATATGTATTTAAGAGAATGAACTCAAACTTTTTAAATATAACTGTACGTAAAACTATACACACACATGCACAACTCTATCTCCTAAATTTACAATTATTTTTATTACAGCTCATCATCTCTTACTTGATATTTAAAGTTTATATATTCTAAATTTATCTTTTTCTTCTTTTTAATGTGTTCATCTTTGTGCTATCTTGTTTTATTTATTAATCTATTTATCTAGTATTTATTTGTTTTAGTGCTGACACATAAATTTCTCTGGTCCAACACTTTCATTTTAGCTGCTTCAACTCTTAGGAGTTTTGTTTTCTATTTTGTTTTCTTTTAGATTTGACTTCTCATTTCTGCCTTAGTAATTGACATGCTATTGCTTTTATTACCCTGCTCTTCTATATTAGTGAAAATTTAAGAGATGAGCAATTATAAAACTTAAATCTCTTTTTGCTAGCCTTTTATAGGCTGTGAATCTGAGATGAGCTATTCTTTTTATAAAGTAACATACAAACCTTTGAACACAAACTTTATCAGTACCTTCTATTGTCTGCCTAATCTCCCTCTAAAATGCATTGTTTACAAAGTATAAGTATTTACTTTAACTTCGTGATTCTATAAAGTCTGGATAGTATCGTATATAACTTTTATTAACAATTTAAAAATCCTATCTTCTTGCAGCCAATGTTTAAATATATACATATTTATATTGAATATTTCTTTTTTAGCAAATAAATTTTAAATTTGTAACTTGATGCAAATATATTCTCCCAATAGTTTGAGAAAGTATATATATTTTTTTGTGACAGTTATTGCACTTATCTACCTCTTTTTGTCTCCCTCTTGGTTCAAATTGTTTCTTAAATAAGTTCAGATTGTATCAGTCAATATTACTGATTATTCCCAATGCAATATATGAAAATTTCAATGGATGCTACAAGAAAGTTATGTCATTCCATAATACTTTCTCTTTGGTTGAGTTTAGATCAAATTTTATGAAAATAATTAAAGGTAAAATTATCTAATTAAGTGTGAAATATAAAAAAATAGGAAAAAATTATTGACAATTGTTCTTTTTATTATTTTCTTCAAATAATAATATAATTCATGTTTTTTACATTATGCAAATATTTCTACATTCAATTACTAGCATTTACATGAAGATAAATAACTAAACTCTACATAAATTGTCTATTGTACTGTTTCTCATTTTTATCTCATCTGATGATCCATGTTAATAACATTAGTAAACTTTTTTTATATGTGTGTGTGTGTATTTACTTATTCCATTTTACTCCCTCACGGATTTCCACAATATGTTAGTGCTAATTTTATATTTAAAAAAATACAGATATTTGTCTAACCTTATTAAAAGAGAAATTGGAATATTTGCCAAACAATTGAAATCGTCTGGAAATTGATATTAGATTTTATGCAAAATAATGATACTAAAACAGATATCACAGGATTAAATTTATGTTAACCGTAGAGCCTTTATTGGAACCCATTACTTTAGGGCTTCAATCTATTTTTTAATTAATATCAAAACTCCCTATATATTAATATTTTAATTTGTTATATATATGAAGATTTTTCACTCATGCTTTAATGACCTCTAGGGCCATGTGGGAAAAGGAATACCTAGGAAGCAGAATCTGGCAGTGATATTTTCTGATATCATGTGACCTCCAATATGCCTTAGAAATCACAAAATGTATCTGGTATAGACAATGAACCCTTTCACAGAGAATTCACCATGATTCTCAAGTTCTCTCTCAGCAAATCCATTGGTTTCCCATCACAATACTGAAGCTACTCATATCCATTTAATAAGCTGATCAGCTCTAAGGCTCAAGTTAATTTGCAAAGATCCGAATAACTAAATGTTATTTTATTCATTTCTGAGCATGTAATATCTGAAATTTTGATCTTATAAATAGACCTCAACCTGAATCCTTGCTTTCCAAGCTTTGCAAAAAATATTCTAAGCAATCTTCCCCATTGCTGATCTATAGACTTGTTGACAGGGACGGTAGTGAGCCATAAAGATCTGGATCTTCTTATCTTAATATAGGCTTTCTTTCTAGATTAGCTTGGAGATAAAGGAACAAAGGTATTATGTGGATATTTGTACATGCAAAATAGTTCTTACTTAAATAAAAATATTTATTGATGAATAACATAATCAATTTTAAAATGTATTTCCTAAGAGATTAATGTTAAAATAATCTTGTCAGATAATCAGATGGCATTATAAATAATATTGGGCATTAAATTTTACCTTATATAAATCAAAAACAAAACAAAACTACTACAGTACTTCTCAAGGTTTGGCAATCAGTACTAAATTCTGATATAAAATACTCTTCCACAATGAATGTTAAGGCTATTGATTATATGTGTCATTATATTATCTAGTCTGCTGAAAATATGGTGTTTTGAGTTTTCCTCTGTCTAATAAAGAGTATTTTAAAAACGATTAATTATATGTAAAAAAGTATTGCATTTATATAATGTACATCTTGGAATGAGGAACATCATGAGACTAAGATCACATGAATTTGCAAGTGTAAAAATATGTCATGCATTTTATCTCAGAGAGGTTGAAAATAAGTAATTCTTAACTTATGTTCATATCAAATTGTTGTCAAAGATTTTTACATACACTGACTTTATAATTATGAGTCTGTTACGATAATCACAGAAAAATAGATAACAGAAAAAAGATATATATGAGAATAAGAGCATATCTACTATAAAAAAAAAATGAAATAGTCACAATTGTTTTTCTCCATGAGTAGAATGAAAGTATTGGGATTTTGCAAATAGCTGTTAATAGTTTATAGTTGGTAAAGGATGTTATTTCATCAGTAGAAGCCTTCTGATTTCACTATAGTTGCTGATAATTTACTACCTTCATTTTTGGAAACTATAAGCATAAATCTAATTATTGCACCAGGATATATATTATAGTTTGTTATCATAAGCTACTCATTTTAGCATATTATTGAAAAACATTTTTTCACTCATGAAATGAATTTTATGTTTCACTGAAAATATTTCTTTAATTTTGAGTTATGGGAAAAACACTTTTAAAGCAATATAGTTTTAAAATGAAATGAATTTTTTACCTGTAATTGCTATATTTTATAATGTTTGTATTTTGAATTACTTATGTAGTCCTAGAATTTTAGAAGTTGGAAAGGGCATTAGTCATTACCTATTTAAGAAAAGTATTTAATACTACCTATGCTATCTCTAGGGAAAAAAATCCAAAAACCTCAATATTGCTGTAAGAATGAATAAATGAGATATTTGCTGAAGTAAAGTACTATTATTACATAATAATATATAGTATACTTTCATATACTTTATACATACAGTATCATATATATTATATATAGACTGTATATGTAAACATATATACGTAGTGTATATTATACTACATGTTATAGCATATATTACAATGGTATATATTACTATTGTAGCAAAATAACAATAGCTAAGGTACAGTGTCATTAACTAATTTTTTTCAAAGTCTTCTGTGCATCTCATTATAAAACTTATGACTCTTGATTCTTGATTCAGGACCTAAATAATGAATTACTTTTTTCTTTTTAAAAATTAAATATTTTATTATATTTTCATTTACCAACATGTAATATCATCTGAACTCTCAGTTCAATGAATTAAAACACATGTTTATTCCAGCAGTGTTTCTATTTTCTTTTTGCTAAACTTCATGAATCATCTGTCACACTGCCCTTATGCTTCAGGCTAGAGTGAAAGACAGATTATCCATTGTTGCTTGCTCTTCACTACCATCTCAAGATTTTCCTTTACCATCCACCTGGAAATTCCCCTCATAAATTCTCCTCACTGCTGCTCTATTCTTGTTCACATGGTTCCTTCCTCTCTCCACGTTTACTTCTTAATTTTGGAGAAGAATATCTATTCTTTAGTGGCCTCCTGCAGGTACATGGGAAGTAACATTTTGAGACATGCACATCTCATGAAAGTTTTATTTCTACATTTCTTAAATAATTTTGTTAAATATGAAAATTTTCATTGGAATCCATTTTCCTTCAGAAATTTTAAGGCTTTCTCCTGTTTTGTCTTTCAGCTTCCACTGCCGCTGTTACAAAGTCCAAACGACATTCTGACTCTTAATTTTATGTATAGGAGCTTTTTGGTCTCCTTAGGAACTTTTAAAACATCTCTTTATTAATGACTTTCTAAATGTTCAACATAATTTATTTTGGTATAAATTTTTAAAAACATTTTCATAGGTAATATGTGGATTCTTTTAAGCTGGAGACTTTTGCACTAGTATTTTTGGACATTTTCTTGTCTAATTTCTTTTAATTACTTTTTCCCTCAACTTTCCTTTTCTCTCCTTTTGGAATTTTTATTCTGCCTCCTAGTTTGGTGATATAATGTTGCCATCTTTTCCCTCTTTCTACATTTTGTATAACTTCCTCAACTTCAGTCTTATAAACTTCCCTTTAGTTTTTCCTAGAGTCATACTTTTAATTGACAAGGACAATTTCTTGTTTTATTAAAATATCCTTTGTATAGAATTCTTTAGTATTATTTGATTAATGCAATATATTTTATCTTCTAATGGATGTTAATTATAATTCATTTGAACAATTTTTTTTTTCACTGTCCCTTGTTTCCTCTGAAATTTTCTTTTGTCATTGTCTTTCAGGTTAGAGAATTTTCTCTGCTTCTGGTTATCCTTGCCTATTCCTTTATATAGTTTTAGTTAAACTCCAACCAGAAACACTAAAATACTTTAAGTATTTAGAACGGAGGGAATTGATTCAGGGATTAGTTACAAAGATAGTGGAATATCTGATAATGTGACCAGGGGAGAGTGCATCATTTTGACTAGATCCAGCCAAGTCAGCCTGCATGAGGACCTAGGAAATGAAGTCTGTGGGGATCAGCATGTAGGACCCAGGAGAGTAGAAATGGTGAGGAATAAATTTGAGGGCAAATAGTCCTAGAACTATGTGTTAGCCAGGGTTCTCCATAGAAGTAAAACCAGTAAAATATATCTATAAAAATATAGATTTAGACAAAATATAGGTAGACATATATAGTTATATATAATGAAATTCTTATAAAAGATTGGTTCATGCTATTATAGAGGCTAAAATGTTTTATAATCTGCCATCTACAAGCTGGAGAATCAAGAAAGCTGATGGTGTAAGTCTGAGTCCAAAACCTGAGAATGAGATGTTGGCTATGTGATGGTATAAATCTTGGTCAGAGGCCAGTGACCTGCAAACAGGAGTGCCTATGTCCCAGGGCAGAACATTTAAATTCAAAAGAATTATTTGCCCTTCCTCTGACTGTATTTTATGTGGACCCTCAATGGATGGGATGATGCCATCCTACATTGGTGAGAATAATCATCTTTACTCTACCTACCAATTCAAATGTAATCTCTTCCAGAGACAAACCCAGAAATAATGGAAATAATGTCTTACCAGCTATCTGGGCATCCCTTAACCCAGTCAGTTGATATATAAAATTAATCAACACAGACTAGAACATATATTTTAAAAAACCATAAAAAATAGATGGACTTTTTCTTGTACATGGGTGAAACTTTTCTACTAGTGGGTTTTCTTGTAGGCTGATTTGGTGTGAACCAAGCACTTCAGTTGATATCTCCCAATTGAAATGATAAACAATCTTTTTTTCCTTTGGATAATCCTCATCTCTAGCGGGGAATCTTTTAAATTCTTTCCTGGGGAGTGTAAGCTTAGCTGGAAGCTAAGCATAGGAAAGTAGCTAGGTATCTTGGCATTCATCAGCAGACGTCCACCCATTTATTCTGCCTTTTACATATAAATCTTACACGCCCTTGTTTCTGGTTTCCTTTCTGGTTTCCCATCTGTGAAGAGTGAACTTCCTGTCTCCACCTAGTATAGTAGAGGCATAAGATCTGGCTGAGTGATTTCGTAGGAAAGAATTGGGGTTTAAACCTCTTTATGCAGATTTTTGACCGCAGGAAAATATTTCTTGGACAACATATATGATTAATGCATGATACTATGTGTAGAGTTAAGAATTTAAAAATTAACCAGTTTGAAAATGTCACTTCAATATTTGAGAAAAAATAATTAATGCATAGATTTCCAAAACTTAGATATATTGCTCACTCCGTCATTGCTCATCATCTTACTCAGCTGTATTGGAGGTGGTTACAGAAGTGAAAACAGTATTAGGTTGTACAGACTTTTTAAAAATTGTCACTCTCACTTTTGATATAGATTGTGAAGAGTGAATATGATGTTTTTTTGAGTGACAAGTTAACACCCACATCCAGGTGTCTGTATAGATTTGGAGAACTGGAGTGATGCTTCTATATCTAGAAATCTATCCTCTTAAAATACAAAGAACACTACTAGAAATTATCAAAGTGGATCAAAAGTTTTGGCCAAGCTCTTCGTAAGCCTATTTTTAATGCAAGCAGCAAAGATCTCTGTCCTTCTGTAGCTGACTGGAAATTTCACTTCTGGCTCTGGCAGCTCACTGGAACATAGCATTGGGAGGATGTCTGTTCATTCAAAGTTTGGAGTCGATTTCCAGAGCCACAGAATACTGTGAAGCTTTATGAAAGTAAAGTTAGAGAAACTTGAGACGTTCTTGTGTATTTTGAAAATTCTAAGAAGTCCGCATGTTTAGATAGAACAATTTGAACATTTTACAGGCTCTCGCTTTCGGCATTTATTTATCTAATTTTTAAATAGTGTGGATGTGATATATTTTCTCTATTCTAAATTAAATATTGAGTGCTACAAACTTAAATGATTTTCTGGCATTACAAATATCTCCCTGGTACTGTAAGTCAACGAAGTAAGGTTAGTTCAGCATACATAGCATTTATCTGGAGAGCAGATCCATATATGCCATTAGATTTTCAAAGGTATCTACACAAAAAATGGTTAAAAAGTGGACTTAGAGGTTCCTTCTGAGAGGAAAGTATGATCATTGCAATTTATCAAATGGAATAATAGACCCTGGGTTATGGTTGTTTTCAGCACTGGGTCAGTCTTCTAGTACCTAGATTTCCTAACTAATAGACTGAAAGACATTTGTATATCTATAAATAATGCCACTATTTGACTGTAAAAGAAAATATATATTGTAAAATGTAATGAAAATAAGCCTAAATACCAATTAAAGTTAGAATTTTGCTCTCAGAATCTACCTATTTTTGGTCTTATTTTACTCTTTAATCTCTGCTTTTGTCTGCATTAACTTATGACTTGTCATTTTAAACAAAAGTACAAAAATGTGTGATCAAACATTTTAAACATTTTAAACAAAAGTACAAAAATGTGTGATCAAACATTTTAAACATTAAATAATTTTAAACATTATTTAATTTAGAAGAATGTGTCTTAATTTTCCTCTAATGATGTTTCTTTATGTAAGAAATGTAGCAATTTCTTTATGTAAGCAATTTAAATTATCAAAAATTTAAATATGTATTTTCATACATATTTACGATTATGTTTGGGATTATAAATTTAGGTGTTCTTGTAGTTGTTTTATATTTCCTATTATTTGATGAAATGTGTGCAATTAGAAAACATGTGTTAGAAGTAACAGAGCCTGTTCAAAGGGAACCTTATATAAATATTAGCAATGATCCTCAAATCAAGAAATTACTGATTCATTACCCAGTTATCTCAATATAAGAGTGATAAGCTTGGAAAAGTGACCAATTTATTAGTCTTCGCAATTTCTTGTGGTAGATCTTTATATTGTTTACAGGTGGAACCCAAGTAATTTGTCTCTGAACAAGGACACGGGACTGAGATAACAGGAAATCTGTTTTTTTGTACATTTTTTGGTCTCTGCTATGTCTGTAATGAAGTATTTTGTAATGGAGGAAGTCAAACGTTAAGTAAGAGAAAAGTAAAGTATGCTTATTGAATCCCATCATGAGCATATTGCCCTTGAGAGATCCTTATTATTCCTTAGAATCAGAACATTTATTCTGGTAACACATAACAAAAGGTATAAAGCAGAACAAACAATTCAATGATGTTAGCTGTAACTCTTAAAATCAGAAGCTGGTTTTCCAGGAAAAAAAAATAGATTTTCACAGTCCTAAAAAAGAAGAGAGAACACAGGGGTTCAAGTTACTCCGTGGCAGTGTATGTGAGACTTTGCACATGCTACTTTCCCTTTTGAAATCTGTTTCTTATCATTAAATGAGAAATAGTAGCAAAACTTTTAGCTCAACAGAGATTTTATAAGGATTAAAGGAAAATGTATACTAAACTGCTTACAAATTATAATCTTAAAAGACAGCCAATAAACATCAATATCAATTCTGTAAAATATTTTACAATTTATATTTGTTTAATAATTTCAATTTATATCTTTTTTAAAATACATTCTCACATACATATGCATAACAATATGTAGTAGATTTCTTATTTCTGTTTTACATATAAAAAAATTTAAAGGGATAACTGGTTTCTTATAATACAGGATGGAGATAGACCTAACCTCGAAATTAATATTGTCATTTAGTGCTACATTTTTCTCAATGACATCATTATGTTCTATAATAAGTTTATTATAGCCTTGTTTAGAAAGTTTATGAAAAAAATAAATTTCACATACAAATGACTGGGGAAATAATATTTACTGATCACATGCATTAGCCACATATTTTATAATATCCAACGTTTCTAAAACTTCTGAGTCCATGTTTTTTAAAAAATACACATTTTTAAAAATAAAATTAACCATGAGAATATTTAAAGAAAATCCAAAGTCACACAAATAGTTACATTGGTAAACAAGAATGTAAACTGTTTTGGACTATGAAATAATTAACACTTTTGCCTGCATGAATGTCCTCCATAAAAGCTACGAGTCTCTGGCAGGTGCATGGTGGTGTTTTTGTTTGTTTATTTTGCTTTGTTTTTGCTTTCGTGCTTTAGCCCTTGAGAATTCACTTAACAGCTCCGAGCTCCATGTTCTTGCTACTCTTCCACCTTTTCAGGGTATGTTTTTTTGTTTTGTTTTATTTTGTTTTGTTTTTTGGCTTGTTTTGAGATAATATGAGGTTAAAAAAAAGAGCACTTTTGTAAACTATGACGTATATAAGTATATTATAGGACAAGTAAAAGTTGATGACACAAATATTGCTCATGGGATGATATCAGAAAAGTTAATCTGCTTTTATTTTCAACTTTATATTTATTATGCTGTTTTCATGTAAATTATATATTTCATATGATTCAATAAAGATTTAGTTTTCTATTGAAATGTATTTGACATATAATATTGTGTAAGTTTAAGATGTACAACATCTTGACTTGATACATGCATGTATTACAGTATGATTGCTATTGTAGCATTAGCTCTCCCTTCATCACGTCACATTATTACCATTTATTTTTTGTGGTTAGAATAAATAAAATCTAGTATCTTAGCAACTTTGAAGTTTATAATACAATATTGTTATCTATAATCACTATATTGTGCATTAGCTACACAGGACTTATTTATCTATTTACTGCAAGTTTTTACCTTCATGCCAAACATCTTTCCTATTCTCCCACCCCACATCTCCTGGTAACCACTATTTTATTCTCTATTTCTGTGAGTTCAGCTTTTTTTAAATTTCACATATAAATGCCTTAATGAAGCCACATTTAAGTTTAGATGGTTCTTTATAAAATAACATTTCTGCATATTTTTTAAAAAAGGAAAATTACATATAACTAATGTAACTTTCCTCAAAAGTTTTGATTTTATTTTTGACAGAATCAATTCAGACTTGAATATTAGCATGTTGTGAACTACTATTCAGAATTACCAGCAATTAATGAAATGTAATTCAATTTAATATAATTAAATTAAATGTACCTGTTATTGTTTTGAGTATAAAACAAGAGAAAGCAAAAGTACTTTTCCAAAGAAAAAGGTAAATAAAATACTTTACATTACAAACTTTTTGACTAGTTTTGCATAAAAGGATGAGTTAAGACTACTTTGCTTAATGTAATATAATTTTAATTTACTCTTACACAGAGCTATCCAATTATTATCCAACTATCCAACTATTATTTAAAAGTTTAAATGAAGGCTGTTAAATAGTAGGTAGGTTAATAAATTCTGATCTTTCAGCATCTCGCATTTAAATTGCAAAATAAAATGTTATATTGTGGTTAGTTAATAAAAATTAATTGATGTTTGTTGAAGAAATCATGCCTATCTGTAGCAGTTTCATGGTAAATGTAAGCCTGAAAATAACACATTTTAAACTGCAGCCTTATTTTCAGAGGAACAACTATTTTCCTTCAGGTGTAAACTATCACAGACCTTATAAATTAAACTAGATAGCAGTTACATTTGATAAAGTTATACATTTTGGAATGCAATTAAATGATTTGGTTATGTATTTTATTAATAGATTAACTCCAATAGGGACTTAACGTATTCCATTCTCCACACTCAACAATTTCAGCATTTAATTTACATTATCCTTTCTAAGTGAAAACGCCCGCACATGCGCACATAAACACAAACTAATTTAGCGGTTGCAGAATTTGGATCTCATTGGAGATTAGGTTTCAACATTAAAATTTGGGGATAGAGAGAAGCATTTAGTCTCTAGCAAACCCTCTGTTGACAATAAGAAGAAATATCACATATTGACTCTAATTCAAGAATTCCTCAAAGAGCTTCACATTTAATCCTTAAAGTAACTCTTTGCAGAAGGTCACTTTATTCCCATTTACAGGAAATGGGAATTTACAGCAGTTAGCTAACTTGGCCAACACTACCAAAACTTCTAAATGTTTAAACTGGTGTTCAAACCCAGCACTTTTATCCTCCTAACTCTGATACTGCTTTTCCAGCAGAAGTTTTTCGGCTTCTGAAATATTATAGAAAGCAAGAGTCCAAAAGAGAAAATAAGGATGTCAATATTATTTCTTCTAATATCATAACCACATTGGTTCTATACATACATCAGTCAGAAATCATAAGCAAAATTTGCTTTTAAATAATGTATCGGATATAATTTAAATTCCCATGATATTCTATTCTCCTTTAGGAAGAAATCTACAAAAGTTGGCCTTGAGGGCATATTGTGACAGGAAGTTGTTAAAAGATAATATGAAGCTAGGCAGTTTTTACAGCAAGATATTCTACCTGTAGATATGTTCCAAGAAAATATCTGTTTTAAGACAGCACATTTGAATCTTTGGGTATGCTATGAGGACATTTAAATGTAACAAGCACATACGATGCATTGTACAAATATAAATCTCATTTGCATTTTTCACACCAAAAGAGCTCTTTGAGAGAAATATATAGAAAGTATTAAATTGTGCAAAAGAACACTTCATATAAAAATGACATTCACTCAACAGAAGGATCTCAGTTTTTAAGATGACACCTTTCCTCCCAAAGTTATTATTCCTCCCACAGTTATTATGTTGGGATAGAGGCAAAATTTTTGGCAAGTCTTATTTGATCTTGCAAACTGATTCCAAAGCCACTAAGCCATGACAATAACAGAAAGAACAGGCTAATCCTTTTATTGCTTAAACAAAACAAACAAACAAACAAATAAAAAACATGCAAACAAACAAAAAAATACCTTTTTTGATCACACTCCTTTTATTCCTGAAAAGAATCTATTCTTGAAAAGAATATATAATATATTTTATATTATATTTATTTATGATATATATCTATTTATTATAAATTTATTATAATACAAATTACTATATACTTATCATATATTTATTATAATAATTTATATATGTATATGTGACTTTTTTTAGAGCAGTTTAAGTTTACAGAAAAATGAGAAAGGGACATACCCTTTGTACCCACACATGCATAGCTTTCCCCATTATCAGTGTCAACCACCAGAGTGATACATTCATTAGAATTGATGAGCCTACACTGACACATCATAATCATCCAAAGTGTATACTCTATATTAGGATCCACTGTTGGTGTTGTACATTCTATGAATTTGGATAAATATATAAAGACATATGACCATTATTATAAAAATCATACAGAGTATTTTTACAGCCCTAGAAATATTCATTCCTTTCTCCTTAACAACTGGAAACCACTGATCCTTTTACTGTTTTCATAGTTTTGCTTATCCCAGAATGTCATATAGTTGAAATTATACAGTATAGAGCCTTTTCAGATAGACAGTATTAAATTGTGCAAAAGTATAAAATTGTGCATTTAAAATCTCTCTATGCCTTTTTATGACTTGATAGCTGGTTTATTTTTAGTGCTAAATAATATCCTGGTGTCTATATGTACCAAAGATTATTTATTCATTCTCTTACTAAAGGGTATCAGTTGCTTTCAAATTCTGGCAATTATGAATAAAGTTGCTATAAATATCAATGTGTTAGTTTTGTGTGAACATGTTTTCAATTCCTTTGGATAAATACCAAAGATTTTTATAAGAAACCACCAAACTGTCTTTCAAAGTGGTTGTACCACTTTGCATTCATATTCTTGCAAGCATTTGGTGTTACTAGAGTTCAGATTTAGGCCATTCTAATAGGTGTGTAGTGGTATCACAGTGCTATTTTAATTTTCATTTCTCTGAAAAATATGATTTGGAGCTTCTTTTTCATATGTTTATTTGCCATTTGTAGATGTTCAAGTGTTGGTTAATTTTTAGTTCATTTTTTACTTAGTTTGTTTTCTTACTGTTGAGTTTTAAACTTTTCATCTATTTTAGATAACAGTCCCTATAGGATGTGGCTTTTGGAAATATCTCCTCCCAGTCTGTGGTTTGTCATCTCATACTCTTTATAATGTCTTTTTTAAATTAAGTTTATTGGAGTGACATTGGTTAATAAAATTATATAGGTTTCAAGTGTACAATTCTATAATACATCATCTCTGTGTTGCATTGTATGTTTACTACCCAAAGTCAAATCTCCTTCTATCACTATATATTTCACTCCCTTTTGCCCTTATCTCCCTTCTCACCCCTTTCCCTCTGGTAACCACTAAACTATGAGTTTTTGTTTGTTTTCCTCGTTCTTTGCTTTCAGTTTTATATCCCACATATGAGTGAAATCATATGGTTCTCAACCCTTCTATCTGACTTATTTTGCTTGGCTCAATTATCTCAAGATCCATTCATATATTCACAAATGGCAACATTTCACCTCTTCTTAAGGGTGAGTAATATTCTATTGTATTCTATTGTATTACCTTTCGTAAAGCAGAAGTTTTTAATTTTAATGAAGTGGAATGTATCTTTGATGTTGCATCTAAAATGTCATTGCCATACCTAAGGTCATGTAAGTTTTCTCCTGTTATCTTCTAAGAGTTTTATAATTGTACATTTTACATGTAAAATGTGTGATTCATTTTGAATAAAATATTTAGAAGGGTGTAAGTTCTACATCTAGATTCTCTCTTTCTTATTTTCTCTCTCTCTTTTTGTTTTTGCATGTGGATGTCCAGTTGTTCCAGCACCATTTATTGAAAAGATAATCTTTGCTACAGTGTATTTCCTTTGTTCCTTTGTCAAAGATCAGTTGACTGTATTTATGTGGGTCTATTCTGTGCTCTGTATTCTGTTCCATTTATCTATTCTTTTGCCAATACCACACTTTCTTGATTACTGTATATTATAGTAAGTCTTGAAGTTGGGTACCGTTAGTCCTCCAACTTTGTTCTTCTGCTATAATATTGTGTTGGTTAATATATATATATATATATTTTTTTCTTTAACAGATTTATTATTCATCTCAGAGAAACTTTGTCCATCAATAAATGTAGACCTGAACCTTAGAAAAATTTTACACTTTTGAGTGAGCTGAAAAAGAATTTCACCCCTTTTTAATGTCATATAAAAATGGCACTTCTCCCCATGCACAAGATGTGCCTACAATGCACCATCTGCTCTGTGAATTCTGTGCTCTCGGTCAGTTGCCTCTATCTTTCTAGCCATTTTATTTAAAAATATATTATTCCATGTTGCAGTAACTACTTAAAGAGGATATCCTCATTGGGTAAAATGCTATATATACCTGTATATACCTGGTAAATGCCCTCTTCTGTGAAAACTGATCGGTACCTAAGAAGCTGGCATCCCATGATGTATCTAATTAACAATAATTTACTCTTTTCCCCCATCCTGACTGAGTCTCAACAAGAACATTAATCAAACATTAAACCTTAGTTCAGGAAACAAAAATTCTGTCCTATGTTTCTATTCTGTGGTTTGCAGCTCCTGGTACATTCATGATTGCAGTTCTGGGAACAGGGTCATCTAGCTAACCTTTCTCTTTAGAGCTTGGCAGCAATCCTCTTTCCACCTCAACTCCTCTTCAAGTCAAAAAATCTAAAAATAATAAAAATAAATTTGGAATAGTTATCAATTCCTAATGAAAATATTAAATTAAATCTAAAAATTTGAGAATTTACTAATTTCTCCCCCTCTGAACTGCCTGTTTATATAAGTTTTTCTAACCCTTTCACATTCAAGAAACCAAGTTAATCTTCTACACCAAAAAATGAACTAAGCACATAAGTACATAGTGTTATATAGTAGTGAACCCAGAGAATTGACAACTAATTAAAGAAAGGTGATATAACCATAAAGAAATATGTCAATAGTTAGTACCATCAGCTAACCACAAACAATAGAATTAATAGTAAGTGCTTAAGGAGTTGAAAAAGTGAAAAAAGACTGTGGTAAGATCAGATTAAAAATATTAGGGAAGTGGAGAGAACATTTCAGGCAGTAGATACGGTGTGATTAGTTATATGAAACAGTGATAGGGAAGATAAGGAAAACTAGGGATAAGTTATTTTAATTGAAAAATATGTTTTAATCGAAAGGTTAGTTTATTTGTTCATTCATTTATTCAGACAAGCCAATTAAATTCTAAATATATTGACCAAGTTTTGACAATGTGTGTGGGACTGAGTAAAGAAAGGATAGTTACTCTGAAAGTCAGATAATAGAAGTGAGCTCTATAATTTTACAATTTATTACGTATATAAATGCAGTTGCTTTTTGTGTGTTAGTCTTATACATGGAAATTTAATTAATTTTTAGAATCCTAAAAATTTTTTTGGATAATCTTTGGTTCATATATAGAATATCATATCACTTACAAATAACAAAAAGATTATTTTTTTCTCTATCAAACTTTATAGTATATATTTATTTATAGTTACACAGAAAC
>NW_011888839.1:3910388-3958410 GCF_000151845.1 Pteropus vampyrus
TTTTTTTTTTCCTTCTTAGGAATGTTTAAGAAGCTCTTACCAGTCATTGTTTAGCCAGTTGAAAATATGTGGTTTCACTTTTTTAATCAATGTCTAGGAAAACACCAATAGAATTCTCAGATTATTTGCATATATTTTCATAATTTTCATTAACATTCTTACATTTGTTTATATATCAATTCCCTGAAATCGTATTATTTACGTAAGATGGTTGGTAGAAACGATGACATTGACAAATTATAACTTTTCTCTTCTCTCCCTAAGAAGACAGCTTAAGTTTTACAGAGGGGAGATAGCAAGATGTGTTTATTTAAACTTAAACTTTCCTTAAGAATAACTTAGGGTGGCTATACGTTATGGATAAAGTTAATCACTTTGCAATTAAGCCAACACAGCAGCTTTACTTTTAGGGTTAGAAAGATATCATTGTTTATCAGAGCATCTGATTAATAAATTGCACAGAAGCTTGAGGCCTTGATGGAATTTGTTATCTTTATGTCCTAGATTATCTCGCAAACTGGGGGGAAATTTGCATGAAGTGAGTTCACAGAGTTTATAAGAGATTCACAGGTTCCTTATGCCAAGCTCATTCTCAAGCTTATGTTGATTTAGTGGAATTAGAATGATTGTCTCATTCTTGGTTTTAGTTTTTAATTTTGCTTTGTTTTGCTTTTCTCTGTGTCTGTGAGTAATATTTGAATTCTGGAAAGCTAAATATTCATATAATGTTTATCTGCTTTTTTTTTAATACTATGATCTATGTTTCACCTCTGTTTCCTCTTATGGTTCTTTCTTCAAGAATATATTAATTAAAAGTTATATATAAGGCATGAATCCTTCATCTTGGTTTCCTATTGCTTTCTTCTTAAACTCAGTCCCTCAAGCACTGTACAAATTATCATGCCAAAAATCAATCTAGTTGTACTAACTTGATGACTTTAACTTATTTGTATTTAATGAGCTCTCCCATTCACTCTCATCCTATGTTGCCTATAGAAAAGTTTCTGGGTAATATCCAATCAGTGCCTAAATATCAAATCAATTGATTTCACTCCCAATTTCTTATGAAATTTATTTCTCCAGATCATCTTATCTTTTATTTCTATTATTTTAGACTAATTTTTAGTAGATTTTGCTTTTTGTCATATTTCTATGTCTCCTCTAAAGCCCATAATTTACTTTTCGAAACTTTCTATATACTATCTCTCTATTTAGGTTTTCTCCATAAACAGTACTAGAGCTTCCTCATTTTTTAAAATTAATTTATTTCAACATCATCTAACTACTTTTGTTTTATTTTAAAAAGCAAAGGTTGTTTTATACATTTTAATAATTTGAATTATAGGTTCTACCACTCCTTATATACTTTTGCTGTTAGTTTCTAGTGCATTCATGTCAGTCTCTTCATCACAAATATACTTCGCTATTGCTTTTCATCTAAATTCAAATTTAACTGTCATTGTTTCATAGTAAAATACACATAGTATTATATACAAATTATTAGAACATTGTTTAAATACTCATTTTGCAACTTACACACCTGTACCAAAACCACCTTGCGTTTGAAACATTAAATTATTTAATGTACAACAAAACTATCTCTTTTCTATGGTGTATCTTATTTTCATAGAAATAATTTCACCTTATCTGTCTTCTTAAAATCTTTAAACATATCTCTGCTTTTGCTCTCATCATCTCTTACAACGATTAGATGTTTATGTATCTGCATTGCATGAGATTGTTTTTGCCTCGAGGGCAAAGACCATACCTTATTTATCTTTAATTCCTTAACATCTAATACAGTGCCCAGTAGATAGGATGTGTTTGGTAATTGCTTGTGAATTGAATTGAAATTGGTTTACAAGTGATTCTCGACATTAAAAAGCCAATAACACATAGCTCTTAAAGGATTCTAGTAATTGAAACTGAATATGTCATATATTTTTTCTTAGATTATCATCTATTTATAACACAAATAATAAGTTCTATAATATTCTAATGAGAATTTGAATAGTTCTTGTTATTGCAATTTTAATTCATAGTAATCAGACATATTTTGTATGACTTTTGGATAAATAAAATAAAGGAACCATGAAAATTACTATTTATTACTACATTACATTATTTTAAGTATTGAACACAATATTGCATTATGTTTCTAATTGCTTTTGATAAAAAGAATGATTAATTCTCTTTAGTCTGAGATTTCCTCCTACTATTTTTTCTTACTACCTTCTACAACTCAAGGATAGAATTTAAGAGATGGGATAAGCATTCAACTCAAGTAATCAGAGCTGATTAATAAGAATATGTTTATGCCTGATAATTTAGCAGATTTTAACTAATTTGTATAATTAATAAAGAAAATAATTTTAAAAATTATTTCTAAAGGCTGATAAAAGATTATGTTATAGATAGGCATTTTACAATTCCAACAAGTTTTAATAAAATGTAAATTTCTTTTCTAAATGAGGTAAAATACAAACAAGCATTTGGTCAAGTGTTAAAGGTACCTGATTAAGGGTAATATTTCAAAATTAGTTCAAAATGTTGGATTCATTTCTGAAATCAATATCTTTCTCTCTACCTCTCACTTTCCTTTTATTAAAGTCTTAAACTATAACAGAAATTTAGCGCAATAATTTGCTGTTCTAAATTTCCCTATGACAGTAGGGAAGAGTCTTTATTTTCTTCTAAAAAAATGATGGGAACAAACTTGTTAAAATAAAATTCAATTGATTAAAGATTATGCTCTACTGATAGTTGCTACTTCTAAGTATATTTCTATCTTACCACTGCCATTTGTGCCTGTTCTTAAATATGTTATTCATGATTTCCCTCTTCAGTTTCATATGCTATGAAACATCTCTGAAAAGATGCAGAAACAGAGCAATTGAGTCAGACAGAGATACACTCAGTTTAGTAGTATAAAATTGCCCAACTTGGGAGAGGAGAATGAATATAACTTGCTTTCATCCAGGAAATGATCCTTCTGAAATTTGCAATGTGTAATTTGTGTACTCTGCAGATACTACAGTCTTTACCAGGCTACATGTTAGCTTTAGCTGAGTTCAGATAAGTGAAGACTTTAAACTATTATTTGAACATGGAGCTTAAGTGTAGAGTTAGGCTTATATAACAGAAGAAAGCCAAAGATAGTTTCTATGCTTATTGGTCATATTTGTCTTTTTTGTCTTGAAATATGTAATACCTGTTTTAAGATCAAAGAATATTTTCTATCAGCCATCTAGTTAAGAAATATGTTGCCTGGATTTTATTTCTAGTGGATGTATCTATTTACTTGTACATGACATGCTATTTCCCAGGCAATGTCTATTACTCTTTATCTTACATTTACTTTGTTGTATGTATATCAATGAGTGAATCGTTTGCCTTCCTGAGTATTTTATTAGAATTAAACAATAAATACAGGAGTCAGGATTCCTTTGGTGTGCATGAGGATACAGCCCAAGAAGAGGCAGAGAAAGCAATTACTTTTCTTCCCAAGTTCCAAGATGAGTTCTGTGACAAGGAAACATTCCGCACAAGAAATCATATCTATTCCATTAATATCACTTCTAATATCTACCTCAGATGGTAATGATATGCTTCAGTAGTGGAAGAGAAGAAAAGAGTATTTCTTTATACTTCCTGAATATCACATGTGACTGGAAGTCAAAAGAGAAGAAATCGGTTTCCGTTTCTAATAGTGAGGTGAAAGCAGAACAGGTCATTGCTTGGGAATAAGCACTCTGAAGGTATAAGAGAGAGAACGCATCTTGATAATCTCCATAGTGAGATTCAAGCACTACCTTTTGAGGCATTGCAGTGATGATAACTTTTTGCATAGCGGACTGCAAAGCAGGAAAACATTAATACATACTGTATCTATTCAAATGTTAATTCTTTTGATCATTTATTTACTCAGCAGTGTACCCTTCAGAAACTGAAGCTTCTTTTATCATATGAGGAAAAAAAAAAAAAAGACACTAGAACAGTGAAGTAGGCTTGGAAAGATTAAATAAAAATTTCGGGTACCTCATAATCAGGTCTTCAATTTCAGACTCTTGGCTGCTAATCCTATCTTAATGTGTAAAAAGCATAGAGACCTCTAAGAATGACATAGGGGCTGTTAGAAAGTCATAGTAGCCTTGTCTGAAGCAATCAAAGTGCTTTCTAACCACAAGGACCATAATTGGACGAGGTTTTATATCAGCACAAATATAATTTCTTCCATGAATTTTCTTAGATGGATAAATTTGTAGAATATTGAATATACTAGCATACTAGCTACTAAACTTTCTTTTTAAAAAAGTACATATGAGAAAGTTAGAGCCTGCAAAATTTTATTTTGATCTTCATGATAAAGAAAAAATTAACACAGAATATGCATAATGAAAATCAGCTTGCTAAACTGTATATGAAAAATTAAATTCCCCATAGTTGCTGAAGAGACTGGGAATAGTCTCAGTGTGACTTTGCCACTGACTTCTGTTGCATTTCATGAAATAGTTATAAACCTTTACAACTTCACTAGGTGTAGGCAATGCCATCAACACTTCTAAGACATAAATGTACCATCTCTAAGTCTGAAGCTTCCTTTGCTATATTTTTCATTCTTTGGTTTATTTTGCAATTTGTTTAACATTTATCATAGCTTTAATAATGAATAAAATGGAATAGATAGAATTATTTTATGAATAATCTGACGCCTCGTATTTCAATGTGTTCACTGAAGCATTTCTTAACTCTTCATGTTTTTGTTTTTGTTTTTGTTTTGACTGACCATCAAAGTTCTTCTAACCTGGCTTGAAGAACTCAGTTCCATTATATACTTAGACATAGGAAAGAGGGGATTTCTTCAGCACTTGTATTTTAAAAGGTCCCAGATATCAGAAAACTACAGATATGAACAGATGGAATTAATGGACATATGGCACTGCTGCCACTTGGGATGTGGTACTCAATACTGGCATAGCATGACATGAAACCTAAACACCCACCTTAATGGGGTGATTACATCAATCATCTAGACATCTCTTGCTTTGTGTTTTCAAAACAAAAGACGGTTGTACTCAATTGTTAAACAAGTTTGTGTGATGCTGTTTCTGACATTGTAGACTGACACTAGTTACAAGCATGGGAAGGACTGCAAGGATAGGGGAGTTTAATTGTGAAAAAAGACAAATTAATTAACTTCTTTAATCCTGTGTCTCAGACATGAATGCAATAGATTATTGAATATAAACTATTGATGTATAATTTTCTAACAAAGCAAATGTTAATTTTATTACTTCTTTTATTACCTCATTTCAGATTTTAGAAGAGTTCCTAAATTAACATAATATTTAAAATACATGTTAGAAGCTGAGAAACAATCTTCTGTTAAACAACATTACTCTTAAAATCGGAATATAGGGAGGTTTAGAAATAGAACATGTGAAGTATGTATTTATTCATTAAATTAACAACTAGAAGATTGTTAAGTATGAGAATTGTGAATATTTTTATACAAATATTTAATATTTTAATAAATTTTCATATATTTGCATAAAATTAATTCTTCATTGACTAATTTATATTTGAAATTTCAATATTCACTAATTATAATTTGCTTTTTGTCTTTTAATTGTATTGAAATTTACAGATCTTTAAAATATTTTAATTTTTTTGTCATTCATACTAATTTACATTTAATTAAATTTATTTACATTTTGGACACTTTGCAATTTTTTCATTGCAATTTTTTTTTTTTAGATCTGCACATTTCAATAATATAGCCACTAACCATGTTCTTAAACTTAAAAACTGAAGCACAAAATTTGTTTCCCACTAAAAATAACTTTATTTTTTGGTAGAAATTACATTTCACCTTAACCATTGTATTGCATAATATATTAATGTGTAATGTACATGTCATGAGTATATGTAGTTTTTAGCATTGTATGTAAACACTAATCTAGTGAGTATCAACAAATCAACAAATTAATTCAATTTAAATAATTTATTCTACACACCAATGTAACATTATAATGTTTAAAAATATTTTATACAAAAAGTATGGGTTGCAACAATGCTAAGTAAATCATATTTGATCACTAAATTAAAAATATATCATTGCTAATGTAATTAAATTTTTCTAATTAAAAATATGTGGAGAATTTTTAAATTGAAAATTGGGTTGTGAGGCAGATGATAGTACTATAACTAGACTGTTAAAAAAAACAATAGTAAAGAGTAATAAAAATAAGTGACAAAAACTGCAGAAATTACTGCACCATATCACACCTGACGGCACTTTAAATATAGCACGCATTATTAATAGCTATATTTATAGTTACAGATAAAATTTGTGGATAGAATTGAGAATTTCACTTAAACTAAGAACCAGCCACTCTAAATTTATATTATTTTGAAATCTCTATTATGTCTAATAGTTTAGAACCCTAAGAGAAAAAGTGTTCGTTTTAGGTTCATTTAGATTCTCAATTTTTGTTCATTATGATTACTCTATTAGGCATCTAATAATTTGCTTTTAAATATTTCTGTTGTTTAGCATATGTATATAGCCTGCATTATACTTGTTTAATCCACTGGGTTTAGGTCTATTTAAAAATATAAGTAGAGACAAATCTTAATATTCTTAAAGGTCATTTTCTAGAACCTTTCTGGATATTTTCTAATTTCTTTAACTTGCTCTTAAATTCCAAAGGACAAAATTCATAGTTTTTAAAGAATTTTATCATTCAATATTAAGGTTGATATTGTGCAATATAAGCATGATAGAAATAAAATTTACAATCATTTATTGACATTTCAGGCACTGTCAAATTTCTCTTATCCTCGAAAAAGAAATCTGAGTCTTCTTTTCAATCTATTATGGTATTTATTCATCATTAGCTTAAAGGCCATTCCAGAATAAATTGCCTATATATTTAACCAATTGAAAAGTAAAACATAAAATTGTATAAGTCGATAATAAAGATTTATTAATACTTGTACCATAAAATTTCAGGTAATTAATTAAATTTATGAGAGAGAATTTTGAAGAAAGTATGATGGATAGGTAACAAAGAGATGAACTATTAATATAATGTAATTGTCCTATTAATAAATGCTTTATGATAAACATTCTATTTACATAAAATTAAATGAGTTATAAATGTCATCATGTATCACAGTTGCTTAGATTTAAAATATGAAATTTAAGTTATGAGATATTTTTATCATTGTCCTTTACAACCAGTTTCATATTTGTAGGAGATTTTCTGAATCATATTCAATATGTAATTTTGAAAACAAGATTTTAAAGATACTAAATATCTGTTCTTTCACTAGAAAGCTAAATAATTATAGAATTTAACATTTTATTTTGCATTTAATTTAGGATTGTTTTGAATACATTGATTTGTTTTTCAAACATAAAAAAACTAAATGTCTGTATAATATTACCTTAGGAAATGTTTTGTTTGAGGTCATATTTCCTGTAAATATTATTATTATTGAATGAAATAATGTAACTAAATAATTATATATGTGGAATAAGAAATTTCGCTTATATATTGTGTAACTATTTTAATATTTTTCTAAATAATTATAAGATTAGTAACTAAATATTTTAATATTACATAGACATGCATATATAATACAGTGGAGAAGAAAACCAGCATACTGTAAATATTTAAAATGAAATATTATTTGAAAATAATAGTTATATTATAAAGTTGAAAATAACATAACTTTATACATTAAATTAATTATAATCCCTAAGGAACTTCAAAATTATTGTTCTTCAAATTGTGTTTTGTACTATAGGAAAAGTACTTACTCACAATTTTGTAATTTACCATGAGGGAAAAGTGCTCATTTCGCGCTTTCTAAAAATGCAAACTAAGTTATGCTAAAGAAGATATAAAATTGTGTCATCTATATGTAAATTGGTTTTGGAGCCTGAGGGAGGGATGAGTTTTGTATATATTATGTTAAAATTCTATCATAGTATCTACTGGATTAGATTTTATTAAGTACAATAAAAACAACATTTTTTTTTTTTTTGCAGCAACTAGATTGAACTGAAGTAGGTAATTAATTACTGAAACTTTAATTCCTTCACAATATGGTTATAAAGATATTAAAAGTGTAATGTTTTCCAACCATTAAAGTAAACATCCTTCTCACGTAATGAAGCTTTTAACCCTCTAGCTACTACATAAAGGAAAGTTTTAAAATTCAATCATACCTTAAAATACTTTCAAACCAGAAACAATTAATGAAACAAGACTGTTTTTACTACTCTTTTGTCTAATCAGGAGTATTGTCATTGATGATACCTTGAAAAAAATCTCAATTTTAGAAGTCTTGAATTCTAACTGTTAATCTTCTGCAAATAAGAGTTGAAATTAAAGAAAAGTATATTTGCTTTAAAGTATATTTTAACTAAAACACTTCAAATATACTATACTTGAATAGTGAAGATAATATATTCTACAACATTTGTCATTGGGACCGATTTATGGATGGAATGATTTATATTTTAGAATATCATCAAATTGAAATTATGAATATAGTTTTTAAAATCAGTTTCCTTTATTTTAAACACCACATTAATAGTGATGAAGGCATCACATGGTGGTCAAAATATGCACATACATAATTAAAATGTTTGCTATAAAATATTCATTTGTGATTAGAGAGGTAAATAATTAATTTAAATGCATAACTATAAAAACTTGGAGATTTGGTTTAACATTTTCTTATTCATAACTTAGGAACCTAAGACTAAAATTGTACACAGGATTATGTAGCAAATTGGTGGTAAAGCTGGGGTTACAACTTTGAACTTGTAACAACATAGTAAACCATTTCTGCTGCTGAAATGGCCACTGTCCACCAAAACGTCTGTTCTCCTTTCATGGTATTGAGAGGCAGTGGAGAAGCAACTACCTACTACTACCTAGTCACTCAAATAATCCCGATGTGGTTATTTGATGAGTTCTAGCAATACAGTTAGAGTAAAATGATCTATGTTATTTCCTGGTCAAGGCTTTTAAAAACTAGATATGTCCTTAACATTTTCCTTGCACCAGCTGGACACAAACAGTAATGATCCCCTCATGAGTGACAAAGGCATAGTATCAAAGAAGTTCTCTCAATCATTGGGAGGAAAACTGCCTTCTAACTTGTAGCTTCAACCTTGTTATCTTGAGTGAGACATAAACTTTTATTGTTAAGCCAGTGAAATCTTGAGGTTTATTTGACAATGTAACAAATACCTTTAATATATGAAAATAGATGCTTAAATAGAATCAATTCTATTAGCTTTAATTATTTTAATTTCTAACTTATTAATATGTTTTTCTTAAAAAATAGAATTTGGATGAATTTTTAATTAATCTTTATGTTTTCCTTAGTTACCATTGTATTTTGCCTTTAATTCGTATACCATTTGGGGAATATCGTTCTGTGTTCAGACTTTGATTATCATAGATATGTAATTAAATATTCATAAAATATCTTATTTAAGGAAGACAACTAAAATTAATTTATAAAGTGTAGTTATAAACAGATATAATACTATATAAAACTTGGTAGAATTTTGATATTAAAATTCAAAGTAAATATTGGCATTTCTACAGACTTATCTAACAATCATTTTTAGTTACCGTACCGAGAAAAGGAAGGATTTGATTGTCAAATCAAACTAACATGTATCCATAATTTTACAGAGTATCGAGCTTTAATAAGAATTGCAACTATACAAACAATTAAGAGTAAGAAGTGAATTGAGAAGAGATCTGGGACACAGGAAGCTTGCAGGTCTTTCCTTCTCATATCAAAGCGCTCTTTGGCCCAGTGAATATTTGAGGTCTCCAACTGAACTTTTTGAGATTACTTTACACAGCAGATATATTTTGGTTTATGAAAAATATCTAATTTACACCCAAGATCCTTATCTACTTTATATTATTTAGCTAAAATATACTTTCAAGCAAATATACTTTTCTTTAATTTCAAGGAAATTAGTGAGTTACTCTTGTTTGCAGCACTTTTTACAGTTAGAATTCTGAAGAATTCTAAAATTAAGACCTTTTCAAGGAATCATCAATGGAAATGCTCTTTCTGATTATGTTTTAGCATGAACATGTCTGTAATTATTCGCTATTCGTTACGTTTGTTCTTTTTCTTGTTTTCTTCTTTTTTTTTTTCTGGCTTTGTTAGTTTTAATTGACCAATTATATGATTGAATTGTATTGCTTCTCTTAGCTTATTTATAGTTAAAAAAAATTCCATCATGACCTAGAGTTCTAATATACATTTTTAACTAATCGATTTCCCACTTCAAATAACACTATGGCTTATAACTGAGTGTTTCTAATTCTTCTTTGTTTTTCCTAAGGACATTGCTGTCATTCATTTCACTTATCCATAACCTATAACCACTTAATACTTTATTATTATTATTCCTATAAACGTTTTTTAGACTAATTAAATAAGAAAAATAAAATATTTTATTTTATAATTATTCTTTTTTTGATGCTCTTCCTTTGTTAATGCAGATCGAAATTCAAAAAAATTAGTTTCTTAATACCTAAAGAAATTTTAATGTTTCTTGGCATGTCAAGTCTAATGGCTATGAATTCTTTCAGTTTTTGTGCATCTAAGAAAGTCTTTATTTCTCTTTCACTTTAGAAGGTTAATTTTACTGTATACATAATTTTAGGCTGGCGGGGTTTTTTTTCCAATACCTTAAATATTTTACTTCACTCTCTTCTTGATATGTGGTTCCTGATGAGAAGTCTGTTATAAATCTTTATAGATAAGGATCTTGGGTGTAAATTAGATATTTTTCATAAACCAAAATATATCTTGTTTCTAAAATCTTGTTTCTAAGTAATTTTGTCCCCTTTGGTGTCTTTCAATATTTTCTCTTTATGTTTTATTTTCTGCAATTTGAATATGATATGATTTGCAAAGCTTTTTTTCTTGTTAGTTTTGCATTTTTCTTGATTGATTTTCACTAAGCTTCCAGAATCTATTGTTTGGTATCTGTAATTAATTTTACAAAGTATTATTTTTTAAAATATTACTATTAATTTTCTGCTCCATTCTTTCTTCTTTCTGAAATTTCAATTATACATATGTTACACCTTTTGAAATTACCCCACATTCTTGAACATTCAATTGTTTTTCTCTTTAAATTTTTAATTGAATTTATTGGGGTGACATTAGTTAATAAAATTATATAAATTTCAAATGAAACCTATTTAATTTATTAAATATATAAAATTTATTAATTCTATAGGTTTCTTTTATTGAATTATAATTCAATAATACATCATACGTAGATTTCATTGTGTGTTCATCACCATATATTTGACCCTCTTTATCTTTATCTATCACCACCCTTTCTCTCTGTTAACAACTAAACTGTTATCTGTGTCTGAATTTTGTCTTATCGATTTGCTGTATTCAGTTTTATATCACACATATGAGTGAAATCCTATGGTTCTCAACTTTTTCCATCTAACTCATTTTCCTTAGCATGATAATTTCAAGATCAATCCATGTAGTTACAAATGACAGTATTTCATCTTTTCTTATGGCTGAGTAATAATCCATTGTATATATGCACCATATCTTTTTATCCAATAACTTATTGAAAGAAACTTTTGTTGTTTCCATGTCTTGTCCACTGTGAATAATGCTGCAGTGAATATTGAGGTACACATATCTTTACAGATAATTGTTTTCAAAGTTTTGGGGTAGATTCTCAGAAGAGGAATTGCTGGGCCATATGGTAATTCGATTCTTAATTCTTTTGAGGAAATTCTATACTGGTTTTCACAGTGGCTGTACCAATTTACATTCCCACCAGTAGTGTATGAGAGTTATTTTTTCCCCACAAGCTCTCCAACACTTGTTATTACTTGCTCTGTTGATGACAGCTATTCTAACAGGTATGAGGTGGTATCTGTGGTTTTGATTTGCATTTTCTTAATAGCTAGTGAAGTTGAGTATCTTTTTCATATGTCTGTTGGCCATTTGTATATCTTAAGTTTGAGATGTTTTACTAAACCACTTTTAAGTACACTGATTCATTCCTTGGCTCCTTGGCTATGTCCTGTCCACTCACAAACCCATGAAAAGCATTATTCACTTCCATTACAAATTTTCATTTTTATTATTCCCTTTTGTTTCTTTTTTTTAGAGTTTCCATCTCTGTGCTTAAATTTCCTATCTATTCTTGCATGATTTATACTTTTTTCCATTGTAATTACAGTATTTTAAATTCTTTGTCTAATATTTTCAAAATATGTCTCCCTTGAATCTGGTTCTAATGTTTCCTTTGTCCCTTTGGACTGTATTTTTCCATTTTAGTGTGACTTATTTATTATTTATTTATCTATCTATCTATCTATCTATTTATTTTATTTATTTATTTATTTATTTATTTATTTGTGATGTGATGCATCAGGTAATAGAAACTGATGTAAATAGAATTTTAATGTGATGTTTTACGTTAATCTGTCTAGGATCTGGACACAGTTGAGTCTGCTGTAGTTGCAGGTGCCAGAGGATCCAAATTCTTCTAGTGTCCTTGTTTGTCTCCATTATCTTTAGCTTTCTTTTGGAATTTCTCCTTAGATAGAGTCTGAACCTTGCTGTTCTGTTAGCTGGAATTCAGTTATTTTATTGGAGCCCTATTGGTTGAGGAGTAAGGTGAGGGGAGGGGAAATATTTTATAATCTTATAATTAAATCTCCATCTGTGTTCCTTGGCTGTGCCTTCTCAAGTGTTTGTTAGCTTTTTTCTTGCCCTTTGGAAACACAGAAGGCTATTGGGATTGAAATGGGATGAATGTTTCTAAACCAGGTCAGGTAAAACTCTGATAAAGACTTTTTCCTTGGAGAGTAGGTCTTTGTTATGACAAAGGCTCTGAGCATATTTTCAATGGTTACTCTTTCCCTGTCTCTACCAGCACCATAAAGGGATTATTCTTGATTCTCCATCATGGGAATCTAATGGGGTTTCTAGAGATAAAACCCACTAACGTATGTGTATGTGAGCCCTCTTAAGACTATAGCTCATGGGAGTTTCTCATTCTCACGACTGTACACATAGATTGTAGCAATTCTTCAAAATTTCCATGTAAGCATTTCTGCCAGTTTATGGCTCTAAAGGTTTCTGTTTCAGGTAATCAGACCTGGGCTATGACTTCTTGATTTACCTGTCTCTCAAGGTTTTGGAGTAATGTTTTTGCTTTGTTACCTCAGTTCTCTGATGAGTTTAAAACATCATTGGTTTCAATTTTTTTTCATGACATCCAAGTGCTTTACATATGATAGCTTAACCTGGAAGACCTCATATCCAGGTTTTAATATACAATTGTTTACTAACTAATCCATATTTCATCAGCTACTTTAAATAACAAATGCTTTAGTTATCCGGTCCAACTTTCTATGAGACAACTGCTCTGAGGTTGATAACCAATACGGTTTGTCCATTCAATATCGTATTGCTCATATCTGTACATTGGTATCAGTAAAATGCACACCTTGATCAGAAGATATATATGTAGGCGGGTCTAATTAACAGAGAATTTCTGTTTCAAGACTTTAAATGTATTCTTTAAGGTTGCTTATTTTATAAGGTAAGTAAATCCTAGAGTAAGTGACAGTCTAATTTAATAAATACTTGTAGCCTCTTAGAGCTACTGGAAAATGTCCTATGCGACCCACTTACAAGCTATTTGACAACCCTTATACTTGGAAATTTTAGCATAGCTATTTTTGAACAAGTCCTTACTTTTGACTGTGTGGTTTCTTGTTATATTATCAATTTCATCAAAAGTAAGGAGAATATATAATATTTCAGTTCATTTTGCAAGGCATAATTACCTGCATACTTGTTCATCTCATCAATCCCCATAGTTAAGTCTAAGGATCTGATTTAGACCTTTGCCTTAGCTTTTCTATTTCCTTCTGAGACTGCAAATGTTTTTGTTTGCTTATTTATTTTTTGTTTAGTGGAATTATTCATTCTTACTCTGAATTCTCATAGAGATTATCTATGTAGAAAATGTAAATAATCTTTAAATAAGCTTCTAGAAATAGTAAGTGTATTTACTTAGGATTTAAAAATCCAAAGAAATCAACCAACCAACCAAACAAAACAAAAACAAACAAACAAACAAAAAACAGCCTCCGAACCCTGTATTTTGTTTGGCATATTTTTTTTTTTCTCTTAGAAGTGTGGATTATTAATGCTGAAGCAATTTTACATGTAAACTAGGTAGAACACATAATTAAATACATTTTTAGCTAATTCAGGTTTCTCACTAAAAGAAAAAGAAGTACAAGTAAACAAGAAATCTGTCTCATATTAACCCTGTTGCCCCTAATTAAAATAACAAATATCAGTGTGAGCTCCTGTTTATTTTTAATATCTATCCAGATCAATTAATACAGAATAAATATAGATATATCAGTATACGTGATGATTTGGTATACAGACATACAGTAGCTACAAGCATACCCAGCACCTAGATCTTGGTTTCCAAATACCATTTTCTATTAAAGGAACCAGAGCTTTTGGGATAAGTGATTGACTTTAGTGTTACGGAAAGGATTATGTAAACAATCCTGGAACATCCAGAATATAGGAATTAAAAAAAAAAAAAAAGCATATCAAAGTTGACCCTAAAGCCAACCTGAAAGCCCTTCCAAAGATGAAAGCTGCCAGATTTGAGCAGCAAAATGAAAATAGCATTGTTATATGTTAATCTGAAAAATAAAATAAATTTTATGTGTCCATGATAGAAATAAATTACTTAAAAAATGAAGAAGAAAAAATAAATATTCTTTCATAAAAAATTCCAAATTATATGTATATTTACTTCTCCAGGATGCTTCCTCTCCCCTTGAGTATATGGTGAACTTTGTGACTGCTATCAAAGAAAAAGTAGGCTCCAGAAACTTTTTCTTTAAAGGGCAAATGGTAAATATTTTAGGCTTTGTAGGCCAGAGATATCTGTAGAACCTACTCTGCTGTTGTAAAAATATGCGGAAACAGCCATAATACATAAAACATAAATTAATGGGTATGACGACGTTCCAATAAAACTTTATAAAAGCAGGTAGAAGGCCTGATTTGTCCAGTGCACCATTGTTTTCCAACCTTTGGAAGAGAATATAGAAAAGAAAAATAGTTACTTTACCATGAACCCTGTAGAACACTACCTTATCCAGACGATGAAGGTTAATGTCAACAGTGAAAAGGCATGTAGATACTAGGTGCTCCCTGGAAGGATGCCATGAGACGGGCACTTTACCTTCGTGGTGTTCATTCCACAAAAATGAAACTTATGCCTAATGATTAATAATGATAGACTCTCAGATAAATTCAAATTGAGGCATATTCTGTAAAATGTCAACTGAGTTTGTGTTTTGCCCATGTATAAATGAATGTGCTAAAGAAACCTTTGGGATTTTCCAAGTCTTAACCTGTAGTAAACATTAAGCAATATAAAATATTAAGATAGTAGTATAAGATAAATGCTTTGATTAAGGAAATGGTTGAAGTGAAAACATTCATTTCCATTAACTCCATTTTTAATATCTCTACCAGGCTGAAACTCTAGTCAGATTATTTATAGAGACTGATGATAAAATATCAGGGCTTAAACAAGATAGTTTCCCAGGTCCTCAACCATGTCTGATATGGTAAAGACTATGCAGGAATTGGGACAAGCCAAAGATAATTGGTAGCAGATAATGCACTGGGCTACTGCTTTCTTTTCTGTTTTTACTTTGTAGTTTAGTCAGATAATACTTGCTTTTTAAGGAATAGTATTTGATATGTAACATTTTTCCACAAAGATATTGAATTAGCCTGCACACTCTCTATAGTGCAGTGAGATTTGGACTTGAATACCTTCAAAAATAAGTTTATGTACTACAAAGCAATCATAATTCCTCAGAGGAAGAATCACAAGATTTAAAAACTTAATAACCCATAACACCACTAGAGAGTGGCTCATCCATCCAGCTAAATTCCAGGTCCACCCAGTTTCTGAAATGTTTGCCAACTAGATGGACAGGAGTACCTAGGATTATCCCTTGAACCGTGAGAAATAAATTATTTCTTACTTACAGTGCCTAAACAGGAAGCCCAGAGACTGGTGAGATTGTTTGGGTTTGGACAAAATCACATTGCTCACTTAGGAATACGGTTGGCCTTTATTCATAAAGTCACCAGAAAGAGATGTAAATTCGAATGGGACCTTGAGCAGAAACAGCCATTAAATTCTTTATAAATGTTTGTAGCCCAAGAATTCCCATTGGGATCTCATGACCTGACTTTTCAGATGATTTTAAAATGTCTGCAACTAGAAAGCACAACATGAGCTTTTGGCAGAAATTGAATAATGTTACTCAGCACAGACCACTGGGATTTTAGATTCAAAAGCTGCCTGATGCAGCTGTTCATTATAGCCCTTTGAAAGATAACTGCTAGCTTTTTATTGAACATTTGTAGAAAATGCCCCCATTATGGAAGTATACAAAGTAATCCGGAGACAGGTGATACCTAGAGTGTTTTGGGTAATATAAGAGAAACAGTCACGTACAAAGGGAGCTGCTCAGCAGAGCTCACTGATAAAATGAAAATGTCATATTCACAATCATGAAACATAAAGAAGATCAGGATGAATTTACCACATACATGAACAAATTGCCTGAAGGGTCATGACAGAGCCTTCTGAGGATTTGCCTACTCATTGCTCGATTGCTTAATCCTGTGATTATTTCTTACCCAAGACAAAACAAGATACTTGACTCTCTGATGGGAGTTTCCAGACGGAGGCTTCCTTACGTTTTGAAAATGGCTTTGATATATCCTGCACTTCATAAAACTGGTAGAGGAAAGCAAAGTCAAATTTGCACAATGGGTGGAGCTGTAGACTCTTTATCTGGAAATGGAGGAGGTAATAGGTTTATACTCTCAGAGCAGTGTTTCAATATTTACCTAATCTTGACTCTGAGCCAACAGCATTGTGGAAAGGAAGAATGGTCAGCTAAATAGTCACAGGATAACTAGACAATTTTAAAAAATTCCTATATGTGCTACTCTTGTGGAAATTAGAGGAAGGCAGATTGTACTGAAATCTTAAAGGTGGACTTGTGAGGGAGGCTGCTAAGAATGGCAGTGAATTTCATTTAAGCTTTGTTATTAGATAACAGAAGCAACAGAGAAAATTCAATTAAAATTTTGAAATAGTAAATTGCTTATCATCTTGGCCTACCTGGATATATTTCATTTGATGAAGCACATCACTGCATATTTTTACTTATCACTTTACTATTTTACTGTCATGAATGTACAAAAAGTAGACATGAAACCATATTATACGGACATATCACATTCTTTATCATTCTAAGAAGTATCATTTAATTCTAGAATGGATAATTAAGATATATGTTGCTTAAATAAGAGGTGAAAAAAGTTTGAGGGTGCTGGGTAACTTGATTAAAATTAAAAATTGTATCCACACTAAATAAGAGAGGAGACGAGTGTTTTGGGAGCTCCAGTAAAAAAGTTTTTTGGGTGAGAAAGTTGAGTGAGGTAGTGAGGGACACTATAGTACATTACTTTACTTATTTTCTACCTCACAAATTTATTCTCTTTTCTTTTCTGATCCAGTTTCTCAGAAACTGTGGTTGCAATTAAAGATCTGAGTAGAGTTAGCTATCAATATACAAAGCATATTTATAACAAAATATTTGACAGTGTATATTCATTCATAAAGGAACTTTACCGTGGGTTGTAAAATCACCCCATGTAAATGTATGAGAGGTGTTCATGCAGCCCCATTACCAAGTGGTAAGAGAAAGTTCTATATCTTTATCTGCCAAATCCTATTATGTCTTCCTGGAAACTGATGCTACTACATGTATTCATGTATAAACAGTAGAGACTAATAAAATCAAACCAATAAAAACAAACAAATGAAAATAAACACCAGTTATGGGAGTTAGGGGCCTATGGTTTAAACCATGATAAAAGCAAAAATAGAAGAAATCATGGCAAAAGGAAAGGGCTTTCACTCACAGATAGGCACACATATTCTCAAGAGTACATCTCAAAGCAATATAATCATACTCTTAGTTATCTCTCTCAGATCTGGAACTAACAGATGGCTAATGCTGGTAGAGTCACCTCAAAGAGAAGGGAGATTGGGCTTATTCTTATCTGTAGTTAGGCATAAAGATTCCACCTGGGCAATCTGGAGGGAAGATGAGCTGTGGCACCTCCACATTCAGTTGGCCAATATTTGGTCAGCTCAAACTACCATGTGACTTATATTTGACATTTTTCACTATTTTTTTTTTTTTCAGATATCCTAAGAGAAATAGTACCACTGCATTGCATAGGTAGGAGGTTGCTTTGCAGCTGAGTGTGTTTGTTCACTGTAGCTGTGAATCATGATTACAAACTTCTGAGAAGGATACCTGAGTGTAATGGGAAGCTGACCTCTGCTGCACTTGCCCAGTATGTCAGAGCTTGATTTACTACAAATATAAATATATAAAATGTAAGTGTGGAAGGAATATCTGTAAGAAAAGCTATTATAGAATTTGCATGACCCTGAAGAGAGTGGCCTAAGGAATGGTGGTCACATAACCTTATTAACTCTCATTTGAAACTTCTGAGGGGCCGCTTATGGGAAGTGTCACACCCAGACTGAGTTCTACTTGAGGCTAGAGTATCCCCCAACTGACTGTTACATGGAGTGCGCTTTACTATCCATAGTGCCAAAATTTTAGACCTAGTCTCAGATTACTATGTCAAGCAAAAATTATATTTTTGGGAAAAATTATTATAATTAAAAGATGCTTAAACAGAAACATTCACTGATGCAGAAGTAATTTTATATTAAGGAAACAAATATTTATCTAGTGCCTACTATGTGCCTGTCACTGTACTAGAAATGGAGGTGACAAAGCTATTGCAGTGGAAGCTCTCATGCCCCTCCCATATCCCCATGGCAATCACCAAGCCTGTGACATTCATTATCTCTTTTCCAAGACATTGAGCACAGTTGGAAGTCAGCTTGGAAGAGTACTAAAATCATATAAGAGGACTGAATATGTCACCGAGCTGATTTAACACTACAACTGTCAACAATGCCTGCAGAGTGCTGCAAGCTCACCCAGGAGGGAGGACCGAATATTTGATCACTCAAGAATTTTAAGTAGTTTCTGAGCTGATTTACAGCTGAAGTGAGAATGCTCAATCTTTATCTCTAAGGATGCCTGGATACCTGGTTTTTGACTCAGGGCCACGATAACTGGAGAGGGATATATGATGTGGTTTTAAAGTCTGAAACTAATGGTAGATACCCAAAGTTAGCTTCTTTACTGATGACTTGCATCTGGGCCGGTGGTTTGAAAATCCTTTCTTGGTTACTTAAAGACCCACTGAGAGCTTTTTCTGGGTATTCTCTCCAAGTCAAGATTCCTACAACAAATCTTGACAGTTTAAGCCAGAGACTATGCAGTCTAGGAGTGCAAAGTTTGGATCCACATGGTGCTTGCACTGTGGAATGTTTCTAGGACATCTGATGCTTGACTGCACTCTGTCTTTCACTGCACTGTATTTGTCACCTTTAAATACAAGCTTTTTTATAAGTGTACCCTGTGGTCTGGAGAGACCCTTTTTAAATATCTAAACTTGGAAAAGAATACAAACGTTGCTATAAATCAGTGCTAGAAACCTAAGATATCAGTGCACAAATGTATTAGATGGATGCCACTGTGTGGCCTCATTCTTGTTCTTTAATGATGTGGACACCATGAATAAAATGAGAATATGTCCTTCTTGTGGGAGGGCACAAATTATCAACACACTTTCTATGAGAGTAAAAAGGGATATTAAATAATGATATTTGGAAGCTAGTGACACTAAAAACCTGTACTATGATATCTAGGGTATAATTATGTTTATAAAACAAATGGGATAAAACAGTTACTGAATAATACCTTGTAGTTACATCCCATGTCACTGAAGTGGTTGATAATTAGGGTAGAGATCTTTCTGTTGGAAAGTAATGAAAATGATACTGTAATTTAACTAATACGTGGTATGTTAAAATTAATTTAATTGATGGGGCTATAGGTATAACAAGAGGCTGTACATTTATTAGTAGAATTAAGTACAAATAAAATATATGTAGTCAGTGTCTCCCAGGATTAGAAAGGATTTCAGGGGGCTGATTTGAAGCTCCCAGCTGATTTGATAAATATGGAAAATAATAGGCCAGGAGAAAAGAGTGGCATTGGTCTTAGAAAAACTAAACACACAATTGCATTTCCTAATCAATACATCTGTAAAAGTTCAAATAACTATTGATAATGGAAGAAAAGAATAATAGAATAATTCAGTGGTTAAGAGAACAACAAAAGATCTATAGGAGAGAGACATGATTGCAATTAATATGATACATAGAGGTAATTACCACTCTGTGAGATGACAAAAATCTAGGCTATCATCAAGGGCTTTGCATAAAATATCATAGAATACCTTATAAGGTAAATTATGAAAAGATACCTGAGAGAAATGCTGAAGGAGATATTGATTGGGGTCAGATGGGCGGAAAGGGCCTGTAACTCACCACTTCACTGCTTTTTGTTTGGAGGTGGCTGGAAGGATGAATGACCTGAACAAGCTATTCCTGTTAACCTATCAATAACTCTAACAAGATCATTTTCCAAGTATGTTACCACTATTTAATAACAGAACATTCAAGCAATTCCTGTCTGTAAAACATATGTAACATGATATATCTAGTCTGTCTTGATTGCTTATTAAAAACAAAAACACAAACAAAATACTTGGACTTTATGGATTTATGTGGCAGGGCTAATTGGATAGTCATATAGACAGTGTAATTAGTGAATATCAAATAGAGTCAAATGAAATGGCCTCATTTATGTCAGTGTTTTATCATACATTGTTCAGATCTCTCCTGTTAATTTGAAACGAAAAGAGTCCCAGTATAGGAAAAATATAAATTTTTGGAAACTGCATCCAGCAGGTTCTTGATCCTTTGGGAAACGATATATCTGGGCCGTATCATTTTAATCTTTTAGAAAAGTTGGTACTTGGTAAGATATATAATTTATATTGGGTCTGCTTTGACAATTCAACCATTAGGGTTAATATAAAATTGATATATAAAAAGCACCCCTTAACAATCCGACTCAAGAAAAAATTAAAAAATATATATATAAATATATACAACTCAGAAGCATGGTATTAGGAAAGTTAATTGGTAACTTAAAATATCCTCACCAACATATGCAAACACACAAAAAAAGACAAATTTCTTTTTCAGGCATGTTTTAAGAAAATTTCAAGGAAGAGCTTACAGATATCACATGAAAAGCTAAAGTATTCAAAATAAGAAATCTTCTCCAATAAGCATAATAAAAATAAAATTATAAAACAATTTCAATTAAAGTAAAATAAAAACCCCATCAATATATTACCAAATATATTACCAAACTCATTCAGTCGATTTTATTCACATACAAACATATATACACACCATGCATTATTGGTCAATAAAGTGCTACAGTGAAATGAAAAGGTTTACATTAGAAGATTCATTAATACAAAGCAACATGTTAAAGATAAAGGAGAAAATTATATGATCACATAAATAAATACATCACAGGTCTTAAAGATCTTTAATGCATTTAATATACATTTCATGAAAATAACAAAAACTTAGAGATGGAAGTGCATCTGTAAAAACAAAACAAAACAAAAGTAAAGAAAAAAAAGGGTGGGAGGGGAACACAGACAACAAATAGTTGTAAATGATTAAAAACTTTACTGCTATGATTAGGAATGAGTCAAAGATACCCACAATTGCCACTTCTCCATAAATTGTACAGGTATTCCTAATTAATACAGTAAAGTAAGAAAAAAATAAAAGTTATAAGGATAAGAAATAAAGAAACAAGACTGCTAAGACTGCTATAGCTAAAAAGATTGTATATTCGAAATAATCTACAGAATAACTATTAGCATTTCTAAAAACAGAATATTTTAGCAAATTCAAAAACACTTCAATAGCATCCAAATATAAGATCTCTTAGAATAAATCTAGAAGAATGCTGCAAAATTTGACTGACATAAACACAATAAATGTTTAGTAGTGAAATAATTATAAATTATATGCATAATTCATATAAACATGATTTATACATAATCAATATACATGGATATAATTAATTTAAATAAATATATAAATTATAATTATATCATGGAAGTAATTTAATTAAAAGTTGCATTACATTTTGGAGGAAAACATGATGATAATACTCAGGAAGAATTCTGATGCCCAAACACTGTCACAGCAACTTTGCCACTATTGGTTCTTTTCTAGAGAAATCATTGTACATGCAAAAAATTTGTAATAAAGTGTGTTCTCTGAAGCAATATCATTAAAAATTAAACATGGTATAAAAACCTATTCTTCAGTAATATAATGAACCCATAATTTATCTATAAGATGGGATACCATATAACAAAGTAAATTATAAGTATGAATGTATTTATATGTGTTAATCTTAGAAATATAATTTTATAAAAATTATTACACAATGTAATACATTTGATGCAAGTTTTTTAATATGTAAAGACATGCTAAATTATAGTATATTTTTTAATTGCATAAAACATATATACTAATATTGCAAGTAACCAGAATTTGGATTTACACCAATTTCAGATAATGATTACCTCTTGGGAGTGTGAGGGAAATGAAAAGTAGAACAGGTGAATGGCAGGATTTTAGTAATATTTGTATTATTTAATTTATTAAAGATACTGAGAGAAAAAGATAACGCAAATATAGCTCAATAATTTATTTTAGTAAAGAATGGATTTTGTATCTGTCATATTATGATTTTTAATTTTCTGAATTAAATTATAATAAAAAGAGAAGAAATCTCTGAACTTATGGCTGTCATGAAAAACATCTTAAGTTTGTTTTTAAGGAGAAATAAATTGAAATTACTGATATATTTGTTAACCTGTGATTGAGAATTTTCTTTTACTGGAATTTTATGATGTTTTTTCTTCCTTTTGAAAATAAATTATTTTTAGCTCAGAATAACTTACAACTCCTCAACATAAAAGATAAAAACTCATATATGTATAGTGCATATATCTATACTTATGATGAATAGAGCTAAAGATAATGAACCCTCCATTGTTGTTTCTGAATCTTATGATGGAACAGTAGTGGAACTGAGTGATTGAAACCAAATGTTTAAAGAAATGATTGCAATTTTTTTTTTTTATTAAGTTACTTTTATAAACATTTACTGCCATTGAGCCATGGGAAGGGCTAGAAGGAATTTAAAAAAAAATAAACCTAGTCACAAATTCTTAATGTTAGCTTATAGTATATTTTTGACAAATCCATCATTTTTATATATTAAGTAAGTGTTTTTTCTTGAGCAGAAACACACAGCAAAGAAAGTAGATACTAATAAATTACCAAATAGCAGCCATATCAGCAATGTCTCTCTTTTTACTGCTCAGATTTCTTCCAGCTCTTCGAGATCCTACCCTTCCTGTAACTTTGTTGTGTACTGCATCCTTTAATGCCCCATGCTACTCCAATAGCATTTCCTTCATATACTTATTTAATTATAATTTTTATTCCTGGTGACTAGTTTCTATATTTCTCTTACCATAAGAATCTGTTTATTGGTCTATTGATAAATTCTACATGTTTAAAATATTATTTAGCACAAGGTGTGGCAAAAATATTTGTTGAATGAAAGAATTGAATAAATATGGGTAGAATATTATTAGCACAATAAATGCATTAATGAAACAAATGGTATAGTTATAGATATAGATATTCATGCGCCCACCAAATATAATATCTTCTAGAGGTAAGTAGTTGCTGTCATAAAAAAATTTATAAGAAATGAAAAATGCAAGCACTGTACACTAGAATGACGACTTCAAGTAGCACTGATAATTTAAAGTGTGAGAATAAAACTTTCATTTCAAAATTCATCAAAATATAATATAATATGCAAGATCCTTCTTGGTCTTGACAAGATAATGCTTTACTCTGTGTAGCTGAGTGCTGAAAACTAAGCTTAGAAATTTAATCTGTGTGATACTGAATAATCAACATTAGATGAATGCATAACT
Source organism: Pteropus vampyrus (assembly GCF_000151845.1). Classification (NCBI taxonomy): domain Eukaryota; kingdom Metazoa; phylum Chordata; class Mammalia; order Chiroptera; family Pteropodidae; genus Pteropus; species Pteropus vampyrus. The sequence goes on from NW_011888839.1 coordinate 3,934,632, forward strand.
TTGCCGTGTCTTTTATGTGACAGTAAATGTATTGGTAAAAAAAGAATGTGTATCCAATAATTAGAGTAAGCATATGTGGAAAAATGGAAGAGACTGAAAAAATACTGTCTGAAACCACCAATATCTTTGAAACATTTCACTATGTGCCTTAGTTCTTAGTTTCCTAAGAAAGCTTTTGCTTTTTAAAAGAAGAAATAAAAAAAAAAAAATGTTCTTTTGCCCTACACATTACTGTTTTAAATTGTTAATCAGAATGCAAACTCAACCTAGCCAGAAAGTATAATATGAAATTAATATAAAGAAGAAGAGGATTATATTCAAATAGAATAGCAAAGATTTACTAATTTATATAAATGGAAATTTGGGGAATAATTGTGGAAATGGATTTTAAAGTTCTTGGCTAAGGATAATGAAACATAATTTTAGCTTGAATGAAACATATATTAATCAGAACCAAATTCTGGCCCTGGATAATTATAATGAGAGGCCAGAAAGCCTGCGGAACGATACAGAGAACAAATAATTGCCCTTTAGTGATGCATTCTATTTATTCACTCACTCATTTATCCTTCTACAAAGTCCTAAAGATTCACTTTTACTCAGGCCATGGAATATTAGGGTCTTGTAATAACAATAACAACAACAACAACAAACACCTCTATATGATTTCTCTAGATTTGGAATGCTCATTGGAATATCTGCAAATGAAATGGCCTTTTTGATATCAACAAGGATAAGGAAAACTCAAGTCACAAGACTATATCATCATATGCAAACTAGGAATGTTTGTTAAAATAGGCATCAATTCTACAGTCATGCTACCCTCAACGCCTGGTTGGTACTTGAATGGGAGACCACCTAGGAAGACCAGGTGCTATAGGAGTAAAAAAAAAAAAAAAAGCCGACAAGTTCCTTGCAATCTGTGAGGTCAACCAAGGATTGCCTCGCCAAACAAACAAACAAACAAACAAATAAATAAAATAGACATCAAGGTGGCATAGAAATAAGCTCTATTGTAATGGTTGAATACAGTCCTGCTTGTTTGCTTAGTAGACAAGTGAATCACCTATGTATAATGTTAAAATGTAGATTCGGATTGGATAGATTTGGGGTAGGATCTGATATTCAGCATTTGTATAGTTCCCAGGTTATGCCCATCTGCTTAACCATGGAATTACAGATTTGAGCATCTTACCTGAAGTCTCATTTTAAATCAACCTGATTTAAGTATCTCACTTAAAATCTGTGTGAAGAATTAGATAATAAATTTCCAAGAAATAATCTTTCTAGGCAACAACATCAAAGCCTTGCTTGATTTATATAATAAAAAAGTTAACTACCCATCAGGCCCAATGAGCAAACTCTGGCATTATTCTCCAGGCCAATGCTAACATGTGCAGTTTTATATTCAGTGGTCCCGATTTTATGCAATTTCTAGAACTAATCAGCTTATAGAAAGATGGCATCTTAAATAAAAGGAAGGCAGAGTCCCTGTTATAATTCCCCAAGTTCATAGCATACATTCTCCTCGTCTTACTTATTGATATCCATGGTCATTTAGTGTGGAAAGGGAAATCTCCAACTTTTTAGAGACTACTAAATCCTTGTTTATGTGAAATTGAATCTCTACGGACCCAGAAGAATCACAGTCCAGTATTCAGAGTAGGGACCAGAAATGTAGGTGATTAATGTATTTTTATCTGAATTGACTTCATAGTAGGTCCACTGGGTCCCAGAACTCATCATGCAGTTATTTCCCTAGTTCCTGAATCTAAGATTAGATTTGGTATCCTCAGCAACTGGAACAATTCCCGCAATGCCTTTCTAACCTATGAAGTAAGAATTATCTGTAGGAAAACCCAACAGATGGCCATTTCTTTTCCCTTTTCCTTGCCAGATAGTGGATCAAAAGCAAGGCTGAATCCCTGTAGAAATGGCAGAGAACAGAGCCACCATCAAGGATTTTAAATAAAGCTCCTAGTTGATATTGTACAAAAAAATGCTTGAGGGTCTTATAAAATGATAAATTATTATTCTAAGTCTAATTGCATGGTGAATCTAATTGAAGCTGCTATTTTAGATGTGGCACGCTTGCCAGAAGAAAATTAAATAAGATTTGGCACTCACTATGTGTAGCAACAGGTATGAAAAGCAGCTTTTTTCCAAGCTGATAAAACTAGGAACAGTAGCATTACTTTACCATTTTCACTCAAATGTAGTCCAACCTCTGCTTTTTTGCTTGAAACTAATATAAGAATTTTGGTTATGCTGTCACAAAAAAATCTAGATACTATGAAGTAGCAAGAACTCTAAATGTCTTGTTAAAATCCATATATATATCTGATGGTGGGAGATATAGTCCACAAAAATACACAGTTTGTAATACTACTAAGGGACTTGAGAGTCCAAGTATCTAGCAATAAAATATTGCTTACAAAATGAAAGAAAAGTTGCTCTACTTTTAGCACTTTACCACTAAGAATGAGAAATAGCCCTTGGTGGGCCATACAGCTTTCATTCTACAAGTATATATTACTTCCAACCAGTTGATGCACATTCACAGCACATATGCACACAAATAAGTGAAAGTCTAAAATCTGATATATAATAAAGGCTGTAAATAATATGTAGATACCAGAAAGAAGTGGACCATCATGATGTTAATATCCACTCACTACTGGTACTGAAAGACTATAGAAAAGGAAAATCCCCCACAAAATCAGCCCTAAAGGCAATGAATCTAGCCTTCAGATTCACCTAGGAAGAACACTAGATTGGGGTTAGCACCACTACTGATTCTTAGTCAGTTTTAATACTCTGTAATCAGTATTAGGCAAGGACTATTAAGAAACAAAATTGGAGGATGCTTAAAAAAGGAGATTTGGAGAATTACCTCTCTAATTAGCCCCAATCCAGAGGATATTGTTTCTTATGTGGATGTCATGGAAGTCGTCTATGGCAGAAAGACTTAATAACCAGAATGCCATAATGACCAATGTCAATCATCCATTTTCCAAGAAAGTCCAATGATTATTTTTGGTCTTGTATACAAAGCCATAAATGTGTTAAGAATAGAGAGCATGCCTGAGTTCAACAATATGAAGTTCCCTTTCTGAATCCAACCTGGCGCCTCCACTTCTGAGTGCTCAACTTGCCTGTGAAAACATCTTTGCATAAACTTCCAATATGTTCCTCACCAGAAAAACACCAACTAGTTATGTGTTGGTGTAATATTTATTATGGAATCTTTTAGACAGAAATCGTTCAGTAGCAATTCACAGTTACATATGCACAAAACAGAACTTACTAGCTCATGATATTGAAAATTTCATGGATAAACCTAATTTCAAGTATATCTGTTTCCAGGTACTCATGCAAGGTCATCAGATATTTATATATTTTCACCTCATATTTCTTTAAGATTTTATTCTCGGCTTCTCCTCTTCAGGTAGAGCTAAAGATGGTCAGTGTCAGCGTACACAGTAATTAAAGTTGAAGATCACTGGAATGGACTAATATTCTTCCTACTGTGGCATTGACTTATATGGCTATATTTTCTTGTTTGTATCTTGTCTCTACCTCTGTGGAGGAGAGACTCTTTCAAGACATCATTGCTGCCTGACCCTCAAGCTACACCTGAACTAGAAAGGAGGAGATTGCTTCACATACCCTGCCACTCTTGGAAAATGTATTGTCATGCTCATGGTCATTCTGACATAAATCATGTCTCCTGCTACCTATTGGTTCCCAGAACAGGTCCTGACCTGGTCAAGCACGTAAAATAATTTCCAATTCCTGGTAGCATTCACATACTAGTTCTCATGACTATTCCCGCTTTTTATTCTACGTAATTCTTTGGTACCTGTCAAGTGGTGGGAGAAATCCACTTCTTCTTGCAGTTGCCCAGGACATACTACTATGTAAGTTTCTCTTAATAAATTCTATTGATTGCAAGACTAGAGTTGCCAGCTTCTTTCTTTGGTTTTTCCCTGCCCTCTACTTATGAAGGTAAATTTTCAGTTTTAGGACATTGTCCCTGGATCTGCGGCCTGTACTAACAACCCCTCACTAAAACTATCCAGGGAAATGTAAGTTTTTGATGAGCAAGCCTGAGAGGATCCATCAACATAACAGTAAGTGTAAAATTAACTGATTGGTAAGCCTGACAAAACCACTGAAATTGGGTAGGGGCAATCCTAAAATAAAAAGTGATGAGTTAAAAGATGAAATTACAATAAACATCAGAAATAGAGGAAGCAGTAATTTGTCCATACTGATACAAAAACTTACTCTCTATTTAGATTTGCATTCTCAACCTGCTCTTTCTCAACAATGACTTCAGGCTTACTACAAGTCTTAGGTAATGTCCTCATATTTTCTATAACATTGCTTTTGAGTTAGAAACCCAGTTAAATAAAAATAATTAAAATAAGAAGTCAATAAAGAAGACATGGATCTCATTAGTGACTATTTCATCCAAAGAAGTTGGCCTTATAGAATAGGAATTGCCCATTTGGATATGATTCTTTGCAAGTTTAGAATGCAGTCCTGAAGGATGTTTATATGTCAAACCAATGATCAATGTATTATATTTTCTCCTGTCAGCTAAAATGTATAGCCTGGGAAAATAAGAGATAGTTGCAGTTGGTGCCAATAGTGATTGCACCTAATGACCACTCAATATTTTGTTTCCTCTTTTCATTTGATCTCAGATAATTTAAATAATGAATCAGTAAACTGTATCTCCAGGGCTAATTCAGTCTTCTGACTTCTTTGTAAATAAAGTTTTATAGGCACACCCACACCCATTTATTTACATATTGGCTGTTTTTGCCCAACCCTACAGAGTTAAATAGTTATGATGGAGACCACATAGCCTGCAATGTTTACCATATTTATTACCTGGTTATTTACAAAAAAGTTTGCCAAATCTGATTTAAATATTTAAATAGTCAAAGGTATGAGTGTACCCTATGAACTGTTATTTATTCCATTAAGTTGGAATCTAGGAAAACTGCAAAGACATTCTGGGCATAAGCAAAAAGGGGTAATATTATTTTCTGTAGTAACTACCTGAATGTCAAGGGGACTCAAGATTGTAGGTACACACTGAAGACCAGAAAATGTATTGCGGAAATCTAGGGAAACTCAGATGGATATTAACAAAGACCAGTAGTAAAGTTTAATTTATGGCAACTGCAATTAATTCTTTAGAGGGAAACTTCTGAAGTCTCAGATATCTACAAATCATAGAAAGAGAATATTCACCTGATATAATACACCAGTGATCGGAGTAGAACACCAAAATGAAATGAGTATGGAATAATGATGAAGAAGTCATAAATCACAGCTACATGCTGTTTTCTCAACAGGATGGAAAATTATGTCTCTACCTCTATGTTCTATCATCAATGTTCCATTTAACAAAAATACAAACAAAAAAAAATTTTTCTATTCCCTAACTTTATAGTAGTATGTATCATTAGTAGTAATAGTTAAACTTACTATTTATTTCAAAGTGACAGAATATGGATCCGAGGCCATAATATAACCAAGGGAAAGATGCATGAGTACTGCTCCGGAAGACTGGTCCTAAGACACTGCCTGTGGACACAGTGGGACCACAGTTTTCATTTGTGTCCTGTTGAGGAAAGTGTTAGGTATTTTTTATTTTTATCTGGAAGTTGTATTATGTTTAAGTTTGAAACTGTTGGAATTCAGTCAGTGAAAACAAGGTAGATGTCTGTGAATTATGCAGCCAGGGGGTAGATTCTGATAGCAATCAGATTTCCTTGCAAACCTCTGTCTTCTTCCCTTCTGATAATCATCTTATTTTTGTGGAACTATTTCTTCCCTGTACACACTACCCTGTCTCCCTACTCACCTTCAATGTCCCACTCCCCCAACACATAGATGCTTATTCTCTATTAAGAGGAATTAGACTTTTTTAAGATAACACAATGTAAAGAAAAACAAAGGTCAAAATCATTTAGTAGTGTGACCTAGAATATAGTTCACACATTCTTATTGCTAAGATCCATAAAGCTAGACTGCTCTTTTCCTTAAATCAGAATTTGTTGCCCAGATTTGCCTTCAAATTTGTGAACTTTATACTTTTTTAATTTGGAAATTAGCACAATTTAATTTCTGTTACTTATAACCCTGACTGAGCCAGAAAAATGTGTGTACAAATGAGACAATGTCCTTGTCTTCAAAGAGATTACATTCTGATTGTGGAACAAGTGTTTAATAAATTGTTCTATCAAGTTATCTAAAGCCTAGTGACTTGGGCAGAGGGCACCTATTTATTCATTCACTATTTAGTTAAGAATCTCTATTTGCTAACATTATGTTAGGCTTCCAGACAGTGAGATTGGCACTAGAAATAAAATAAGAATAAATAAAAAAAATAAATATTTCCTTTATCTTTTTAATGCCTATAACATAAAATTAGATGCAATTTAACAATAACAATAAAATGTGATAAATGCTATGAATATGTAAGACTGTTATTGAGGTACAGAAAGTGGCATATAAGTCAGCAAGAAGGGTGAAGAAAGGTTTCCTAGGAAAGATATTATAATCTGATTTTCAAATGATGCATGAAGTTTAGCTAAGGAGAAAAGTAAGAAGCATGACAGTCCAAGACAAAAGAAGTTTACTATGAAAGAACTTCATTAAGTTAGAGAATAAAACGCAGGTTGGAATAAATTAAGCATACTATTATTACTCTTAAAAAACAAATTCATGTTTCAAAGTCTTTTGAAATTGATGACTAAAAATTCATTTACTCAACTGCATTTCATGAATTCTAAATTTATTTTTTTATTACAATGTTATACTTTAATATAATATATTCCTTGTATTTTACAAGTAAGAACACATCTAAATTAATTTGAATACACATATCACTTTATCAAGTCATGAGGTAAATAATCATTAATTGTATCCAGTTGTGTTAACTGTGTAGAGAAAGTTCAACGTGAATGTTATAGGTTAATTGGTAGCATAAATTATATTGTAAATGAATGTTTCATCCCTTATTCTTTCTTTTAGAAGCAAACTTTTATCACTTTGGTTGCTTACTTATAACTTTGAGTATTTTTTGTTGAATAATTACCTGCTACATTTTATGTTTTATTCAATATATCTGACAAGATTCTGGAAGAGATTTTTATATCTTTTCTTTAATTATTTATGTGAGATTTTATTCTTTATGCATTGTATTTCTTTGAACATTAATAAAATGAAGGCCTTTTTGTATTGGAACTATTTATACAAAATAAATTGTCCTTAAATACAGTTTTATCAAGTCATTTAAAAAATCATAGATGTTTGATATTTTTGTTTTTCAGGGGGAAGTTTCTAATTTCTGATGAAATTAGAAATTTCAAATTTCCAAATCAATATGAGTTTCCATAGTAAGCTCTATTAAAAGCTAATGAGTTGTCTGTTCATCTAATGATTTCAATCTATGGATTCAATCATCACAGGAAATATGATTAGTTTTGTTCTATGCTAAGAAGCAAAGGTGATAAAGAAAAATCTATAAGTATTTTAAGATTCAATTCTTCACCTATTTAGTGAATTATTTCTGAATGTCTATTTTTAGCTTTATAATTTAAAACCTGCTATTAGCAATTGTAAACTAAAATGAATCAACACATTCAACAAAAATGAGGAGCTCCTTGATGTGATCTACCTGCTTACTTGGCTTATAGAGTTAAAAAATACTATCCTAGTTTCTATAAGTTATCTTTGGAAAACTAAGATTTGTTTAACTGAGTCAGAATCTCTTTTTTTTTCTAAAATTTAGTGCCTAGATAAACCAGTAGATTGAACTATTTACTATTTACTTACTTTTGATGATTAGGGCTGAGTTTCATTTCTCTTATGGCTTGGATTATTATAATTTAGATCAAGTTGAATGAAAAGGAAACAACTGTCTCATAATCTTCATCTGTTGGAAGACAAGTGCCTAAAGGAAGAAATAAATGCGGAGCAGCAAATATTTCTTAAACGTGTTTCCTGGGGTAGCAGTTCTTAAAATATGGTTTGGAGGTCTTTGGATTTCTATGAGATTTTTCAGAGGCTCCTCAAGGTCACAACTCTTTTCAAAATAATCTTAAAATGCTATTTGCCTTTTTCACTTTTATTCTCTTGTGAGTGTAGAGTTGAGTTTTCCAGGAGCTACAGATTTATGAATTCACAATACTATAGATGAAATGCAGAAACAGAAATTCCAGATATGTTCTATTTCAATAGAAATTAATGAAATTTGCAAAAACACAAAACAATGTAATTTTTCTTACAATTATTTTTCTAGAAAATATTGCCACTTTTTATTTAAAATGTTATTTTGGTTAACATGTAATAGGTATATTATTATTTCAAATAAATTAGTAAAATAATAATTTGAAAGGCCTTAGTTTAACTTTCTAAATCTGTAATTATCAATAGATATAACACAAAAAAACCAAAAGCTATTTGCCTCTTTAATAGTTTTATATGTGTAAAGGGGTCTAAAAAAACACATAGAGAAAAAATTTCTGCCAAGAAAACGTTGGCAAGTAAGAGATACCATCTTGAGTGTGAGAACAGACACAACTATGTCAGAATAACCTATCAGAAACTCAAGATTCTCCAGTTTAAATTGCTTCAATAAACTATCCACCTCAAATTTCTTATCCTGCAAAATTTTCATGTGTTATATTCACAAAGACCTTCTTCTCTCCCCTACACTTCATATGTTTATATTATCATTACACTTTTTCTATTATTGGTTTATTTTTTTTATTTTTTTTCTTCAAGTCTCTCCTTTATCTTCCACTAAGAATATTATTCCTATGAAAATGGAGGGAATGTAAGTTTAGGATAAGATAAACTAAAGTAGAAAATTTTACAGCATCCATATTATGTTTATGGCTGTTTTAAGAATTCAGTATTTCTTCTAGTCACTATGTATTTGAAATATCCTGATCTGTATTGTTCATCATTACATTTTGCTTTAGCTTTACATGTTTATACACTGTAAAAAGGTCATGCATATTATGATTTTCTAGCTAGGAGTTAGAGTGTGGGATGATCATGTTAATGAAATAAATAATTTTAGATGTATTCTTAGAGAATAAAGTAACCTAAGTGGCACATGCAATTATTCATCCATAAATTGAACTCTAAATATTTAGAGAAGACAATTTGCTAATGGGATAATAAAGATTTCAACATGACTTTTGATGGTATCAACATAAAGATAATATCTATAAAGCTCTTGAAATTTTTTAAGAGTACTCACTGTAGCAGTTCACTGTGCAACCTGTACTATCACATGCAATAGCCTTGACTTCCTACATTATTGCTAGGTATAGTGAGAAGTAACCTCTCATTATATGTGTGCATGTATATATACATATGTATATATAATTACATATATAATTATATATAATTTATAATTAAATTTATATATTTATTTGTATATAATTATGTATAATTTATATATAATAATTTTATTTAGATATAATAAATAATTAAATTTATAATTATATATAATAAAATAAAATATTATATACATACGTGCATATTGCTTTGTACTGATTTTTGGCAAAGAGTCTAATTTTTCATCTTTCTTAACTCTCCAGTATTGAGAATTTGGCTAGTATTATTTGTTCAGTATTTCAATTGGTATTTCTCCCAAGGAAGTAAAGCAGTCCTGCTATTCCTTGAAAATGGACTATTATTTTTCACAATTGGAGACACTTGTGTCATAGCCATCTTGAAGAATTCATTCAAAGTCTCCCACGGAGCATGTACACAATATAATTTAACTAACACTAAAACTTGAAGCATGTAGCTGGTCCCGTTGAGATTTAAGTCTATGACTGCATTTACTATGATTGTTATGGTGAAATCTAGATCCCCTGAAATAATCTCTTACAAGTTCAAATTGTTCTATTGTTTAAAAATATACACAGGAAGGAAAAACAAAAGGACAAATAAAACCAAAACACCCTCTTCTAGATTGGTTTGAAGCATTAAGTTCTTGATGAACTCATATCACAATAGCATTTGTTAAATAGAACTACATCCTTTCTTGATGGTTAAAACACGATTGAAACTTTTAATAACATAGTTTTAAAAGCACAGTGAACTGTAAGCAGCCTGCTTGAAGATAGTTTTGTTTCCTCTTAGTATTTCCCTTAATGAACTGCATTTGTTTATTTATTTAAAACCTTACCACATCATGAGATAACTGACTGAATACCTAAAGGAATTAAATTCAGTTTAGATATTCCTTAACATTTCAGGCTATGGGACACATTGAATTGGAAAAAGTAAAAGGTTATTTGAATTTGCATCTGTTTCACAAATAATTCTTTGTAAAAAGGCATGATGAGGGATGAGATTCTGAAGATGACAGTTATTAGCAAACATTTTGCTCATTGTTTCAGATAGAATGAACAATTGTTCATGTTAGGAGGGGCTCTGTTGCATACGACAGAGAGACCAGATTTTCTTTGTATCCATTTGTATGGTGATGGAGGTATAGGTGATAATCCTTAGCTTATTTTACAAGCTATAATTACTTCACAGAGCAATGCAACAAGACAAAAATAAATTCTATTTTAGCAACTAAGGGTGAATTTTTTGAGAATACAAGAATGTAATTTATAATTTGACCTTGGAAATATTCGGGTACAACTGTATATTTGAGAATACAAGAATGTAATTTATAATTCGACCTTGGAAATATTCAGGTACAACTTTTTGCTTTGTTGCTTACTAATAATTTATTTTATGGAGATCAATTTTCTCATCTTTGAAGGTTATAAAGAATAAAATCTACATTTTATGGTTTCTAAGAATAACACACACAGAATATATATATGGAGAGAGAGACAGAGAGAGAAATGAAGGGAGAGAAGAAAATTGAAAGGGAAAAGGAGATAGGAGGAGGGAGAGAAAAATTTACATAGCAGCATAGTAGCAGTAATGATATTATAATTATTTTTATTATTAACTATTCCACTAAAATTCTGCATTGCAATTGTCATTATAATAAATTTGATGAAGCAATAAATGGGAGTAACTATATGAAATTATCTACTAGTATTCCTAATATATACTATATCGTTGAATTAATGGGTATATCTTAATTTTATTTCCATTTATTTTATGCTTTACTTTTATTAAATAGTGTATATAAAAGAATATAATTGTAATAATTAAGAATAGAATTTATACCATCATATCACAGCCAGATTAAAAACTTGAATATTTCGATACCTGTGAAGACCCTTGACTACTATTTTGTATCTCTTCTTTCTCCTATCCAATGGTAACCATCATCCTGAATGTTATCATTTTCTTCCTTTCCTTTGTGGTCTTGCATGTATTTAAACTTTATGGAAATGAAATTATACTATGTACATTCTTTGACTTCTTTAAATAATCCGCATTGTTCTTTGATGGTCTATCCAAATGTATGGTTTACACATGTGATGCATGTAGTTATATTTCATTAATTTTTACTATAGTGTAATATTTCATCATAAACCAAATTTGTCAGTCATCATTTCTTATAATAAGTTGATTCTAGTTTATTGTTTGTTTGTTTGTTTGATGTGTCATGATATACTCTTCCTGGTGGGCTTATGGCTATCTTTTTCATATACCCAGAAGTGAAATGGCTGTTGAGGATATTTACCCATTCAATTTCAATGAATAATGCCAAATTATTATTTAATTGGTACCAAATAAGTAGTAGCAATTTACAGACCTACCACTGATAAATATACATATTTTTTTTCTTGTTCTATATCTTTATTAATGTTTAGGATTATAAGATATTTTGTTTTCATATTTGTTTGAGTATAAAATATCTCAGTGCAATATATGTATGACATCTTATTGAATTGTACTCTTGAAAGCTATATAATTTTATTAACCAATGTCATCTCAATAAATTCAATAAAAAATTTAGTATAAAAATATCTCATTAATGTTTAATATGTATTTTCTTAAAATAAATTAAGTATATTTTTGTGTATTGTTAATTCATTCTTTTTTCGTCTTGCATAAAATGTGTATTTTTGTCTTTTTTGTTTTCTTAATTAATTGTTGATGTTTAGGAGTTTTCATCTTCATAGTTGTTGCTGTCTCTATTCTGCTAGGGACATGCTTATTTTTTTAAAATCATTTGAGCAATTGATTATGTGAATATAGGGTTTCCATATTTAGAAGTTACATTTTCCTGTTTCTTTTTAGTAATCATTTATAGAACTTCTCCTCACTCAGATGAAGTAAAAGTTCTGGTTCCCTGGCCATTTTGTTGCTCACTCAATATGTGATATTAAGAGAGGATATTCAAGATTGTGCCTTCCGACTAGTACAAATAGAAAGCAAATATGTATGTTTTCAGCCTTGCTGCCCCAGTGCTTTGCTTCAGAACCTGCAGCGGCTCCTTTTTCCTGGACGAGTAGTTTTAAATGTACTGTGTTAAGGTATTGAACTTTGTTTGTAGTTTCTATTAGAGATTAGAGGTGGAAAATGGTGAAAAATTGTGTAATATTTTTCAATTCACTATCCTGTGTGTGTGTGTGTGTGTGTGTGTGTGTGTGTGTGTGTAACTGAGAGGAACTACTGAGGACCTGAATTACACACTGTATAAATTGTCACAAGCATTTTGAAATTGAAACTATATTTAAAATATTATTATTAATAATGAAATAGAATTGGTGATAGGGAACTACTGGACTATACTCACAAGTTATTTTGGTCATTAAGTGCTTATTAGAAGTAAATGTAGATTCAATAGCAAAACACTATATTATCATTATAAAATTTAAAATAGCATATATGAAGCATTGTTGTAAACTTACTTTTCATTTTTTATTCAGAAAAATTTCAAACTATATCAAAGTTTAAAGAGTAATGCAATGATCAGATCTATGTTCTTCACCTAGCATTAACTTTATCCATTGTTAATATCTTGTCAAACCTCCTCTCCAGGATGGATTTGGGAATGCAGTTCTATATATACACATATTTGAAATCCACTGTATTCTCCTTTTCCTACTTATATTGCAGGGGAAGACTATACATTGATTTATTTGTTCTTAAAGTTTATTTATTCTTAATATAAATTGGAATTTGTATTATGTGTTTATTATTACCCTTTAGGAACTTGGTTGAAATGCTTTCTCTCTTCCTCACTCACGTCCTCACTCTGTTTTATTTTTATATCCAAATTCTTCCTATTATTCAAATAATTTACTTTAGCTTTCAAGGATTTTCAAACTACAACAAAACAGTCTATGGTCATGCCACCCTGAACATGCCCGATCTTATCTGATCTAGGAAGCTAAACAGGGTAGGGCCTGGTTAGTACCTAGATGGGAGACCACCTAGGAAGACCAGGTGCTGTAGGCGTAAAAAATAAGGGATTACAAACTGACAAAATCCTTGCAATCTGTGAGGTCAACCAACGGTTGCCTCGCCTAAAAAAAAAAAAAAACTACAACAAAATTGTCCCTCTCAGGTTCTCTTACACTATTCCAGTTATTTCTCTGATTCTCTCCTGTCATTTACAGCCAAATTTTTCATTTTCTCAGTTCTCTTTTACTTCTCATTGTGAAATGTTTCAAAGATATTGGTGGTTTCAGGCAGTATTTTTTCAGTCTCTTCTATTTTTCCACATCTGTTTACTCTAATTATTGGATACACGTTCTTTTTTTACCAATACATTTACTGTCACATAAAAGACATGGCAAGTCATGCTAATTCCCCAGTAACTTCTATTATACATAAAATTTTTCTCTTTATTTCTCATCAATACTCAATACTTTTAATGACAGTATAACAGTTAAAATATTTTTTCATTTTTTTTAATATTCTGTGAAACAATTCTCTTTTAATGTACTGTATAACTTTTGGCTAATAACTTCTGGATCTCCTTTGGTTTTTTATTATTCTACTCCAGCTTTTAAATATTCAGTTAATTGTGGTTTTATACTAGATTCCTTTTTCGTCCCATGCCATACATTTTTTAGGAGATGACATTGCCTAAAACTCTGAAATTACTCACCGTTATTATCCAGGATGAAATTCACCTTCTCCGGTCTCTCTGAATATCTCAAAAGCATTTTATTCTTTCTGCATTCTAAACCAATCTTATTACCATATCCTATTCACCCCCAAGTTTATTTTTTCCAGTGTTCTCTGTTAAGTGAGTGCGCACTATCACATTATTTATCAAGCCAGAAACATCAAAGGTATTCATAATACTATTCATTTTTTTAACAACATTATGCAACCCTTCACCAAATCTTATGATATTTACATCCTCGATGTCTCTCAAATTCATATGGTTTCCATTTGTATACCCCACTATTCTATACCAAGTGATCACAATCTCTTCTGTGGACTTTCATACTGCTGTCTTGACTGATCTCCTCATATGCAGTCTTGTATTCTAATTTATTCTCTACTTGCTCTCAAAATTATTTTTTGTTATCTCAATTGGATTAAGTCATCCTTTCATGAGAAGATTATAATAAATGAAAACTGGCAATTTAACTTTGGCTAAAGATGATATTCTGCCATGACCTCCAGTTCTCTGCATTGTTTGACCTCTAACTTTTTAATCTCATCTCCCATTAGATCACTTTCTCTCAAGTCCAGCCAGATTGATTTTCAGTTTATAGAATTTTCCATATTTGATCATGAAAACCATAGAGGGAAATAACAACATTATATATCTATATTGATTGTATATCAACTCTTCCACAGTAGAAAAAGGTAGAATAAGGTGAATCTTTTTTTCATATTATAAAGGAGAGAGTATATGTAATGCTCAGTATAAATACACATTTCTAAAGTATAATTTACGGATTGAGCAGATGTTAGATGCCAGCCTGCCTACATAACTGATATTCAAGCTATGGTCCTCTAAGTGTGTTAATATAGTGACTAAGAGTCTTATTTAAGCCCTATAAGTAATATATTGTTTCAATCTGTAAGTATCAATTTCCAGAGACTAGTGTGCAAAAAATAGTACTCTATCTCAGTACATTTTGGAGGTTTTATAACGAATGCTTTTATTTTACAGTCTTAATAGTAGGAACAGCAGAGGAAAAAAACTGCATGTGTTTTTTCATAAAGTTAGGAAATGACCCAGATTCAATATTTAATTTCAATGCATATTTTAGGGAATTAATAAATAGCATTACACAATGAATTTATCCACACACATTTAAATCTCCATTCAATAGGCTTGATAGCATGTCTAAATATAAAATTTATTGCCCTTAAAGGAATTAGACTTCTTTCCCTTTTCCTAATTCTCCTTTAGAAGCATGGTAATATATTATAATTTACCTAAAATTTCCATAATATTACCACTAGTCAAAATGTATTTTACTCTTAGTGGAACAACCTGGCAGTGAGTTGCACAGCAAATGGGAAATCTGGAGAGGTCTTCTTATTTCACAGATGGGACAAGGTGTTTATTATGAGCCATCTAAGGATTATTATGGAAACAACTTTTTTAACTCTTACCGTCCTTCGGAAGATCAGGCCGTTGGGAAAGAAGAGTTTTGTAATATATGTTTTGTTTCAGCAAGGAAGAAACAAAACAATAATTGACACCACAGACATATTTATTCCTCTAAGCTGTTTCATAATCTTCAATCATAAACTGTACTCATATTAGCTTGAAATAACACAACATGATCATCCAAAATGCAGCCTTGGAAATCAGTCTGTGATAAGTGATTCCTGTCACAACACAACTCTGCTTCACTAGATGTGCTTAGAGTAGATGACAGCAAAATGCCCAACAGCTACCGGGTGCTGAACTGACATGAGATGACACTGGGGTGGCAGGCAGAATAAATTCTTTTAAGGGTATGCCAAAATGAACCATGCCTTCAGACAGGTGAAAAAAAGCTAGGAAATAATAAAAGATCAACTTACAACTGAGGTAGTTCTTAAAAATCATAGAAGTCAGAAAGTATTACTAGACTAAATGTCAGTAAGATCTGTAAAATTGAGATTATTTTTTTTTAGAAGAAAGGTTTTTAGTCATTCATCTGTGTTTTCAAGTATGTTCATATACATGTTTTTTTGTTTTGAATATATATAAATTGCTGCTGATTTTGAGGTATTTTTAGTTTCATAATTTTAATAACATTTATTCTCTGTTGAAGCAAAGTAAATAACACATAGTTAAATTTGTTTGAGACAAAAATATACAGTATCCCTACACACCATGCTAGTACACTAATTTTTTAGCATAGTTTTGTGATTAATCTTGTCAATGATAAGGCTGTCTTCTTTACCTATCAGTTACAGTTTCTCTTTTCAGTAAATGCTTTTACTCTTTTTTTTGGAAATTGACAAGGAGCATATCTACAACCCTTGTAGCTAATGACTGTAGAAAAACATTAGGTTTACAGATGATGGATTTTTTTTTAAACACTCTCAAGGGTGATCTTTATTGTCAGCACTTACTTTGCTGTCATTCCCTGCATTTGGATATGGATGATAAAATTATGTCAATGCAGTGAAATTTTCCCATGTCTGGGTTCTTATCATATTTTAATATTACCAAAGAAATATATTACTTGCTTTTCTACCAAATAATTCATGAAGGCTGTAGAAGTATACAAACCAATAAAAGAATAACAAAAAGTAAATCATAAATTTATTTCATAGTATTGAATAAAATAACTGCTTTCAGTATCAAAAAACATTCTGGCCAATCACTTAAATGTTAATTAAAAGTGATGTCTCTTAGCTAACTTATTTTTTTCATTTAAATGAAAAATAAAGTAAAAGTAGACAGTGCAATCTAGTTTAATATTTAACTTTAATAAAAATGACAGGAAACCATGATGATATTTCTATTACTTTTCAAAATATTTCTTTAACCAAACCTCTTGAATATATTCATTATGTATAGTAAAACATCACCTCTTTTTAATAATAATCTCTAAAGCTTCAGGTTGACAAATATTTATTCATGGGACTCTCATGGTATAGTGTCTGTGAATTCCCAGATAAGAACATAAATTTGTAGTATAATAAAGACAGTAATTCACCATAAGATACAAGAAAGGTAAAGCATTTGAATATAATTGATATCGTTCAAGTCTTCATGGTAACATTAAGAAATAACCTCAATTTTTTGAGAGAGATTTATTCTGAGATGCTCTAGATTAAATATATTTTTGAAATGAATCCTAAACATTCTCTTCTGTGATAGCCCAGTATATTAGTAATATTGCCTTATTTATTGCTCATCTTGACTACGTAATTTCCAATGTCTCTTCCATGCTGGAATGTATCAACCATGACATATATTATGATCAGAGCTAGATCTTTATAGGAGTGATATTGCTGACCTTAATTTGTTTTAACACTATGAAAAATATTTCATGTTATGGCATGCATCTGGATTTTATTCAAGTTTCAGTTTGTTGAAGAGGGAAAGCAGAAATTGACATGCTGTTTTAGCAAACATCCCGTTACTAATTTTTAAAGAAAATTTAAATTTTAAGAAAAAAGTATGTTTGTTTTCATATCATACTTTAATAATATTGTACTTTTTATATATAATTCATACACCTTCATCACTTTAAAAACATTGTTACTTTTAATTTGTAAATCAGCATGTGAAAGCATAGGTTTAGATGTAACTCTTAAGCCAGAATGGAAGTCATTGGTAAAGAAATACCTATTGTTACAATATCTGGAGGTCATTCCTATAACACACTCAAACATACACGCAAATACTCAGCATGGAGATTTTATCAATTAACCATTTATTTACTTAGTATTGCAATTTAGAGAATCATGGATTTTTGATCATATCTAAAAACATTAAATTTTAAGTCTTTGTATAATTGTGAAGTCAAAGAAATATACATAAGGGTTCATAAATGCAAAATTTATTCAACTTTTATAGTGATAACCTTTAATTTATATAGATTAATACATATATAACATTCAAACACTATTTTACAGTATAAGAATATGTGTCCATAGAGAAAATCAGTTTATATGAGAAAACTTTTCAAAATGGAAACTATTGTTTCATAAGTATTCAAAAATATAATTATATAAAGGGTAAAGATGCCACTGCTCAGATTAATGTAATGCCAACGGATCTCCCTTTATGAATAACATAACCATCTGTTTTGGGCTACTCTAATTAGGAATATTTACTGCACTATCCTTTGATAGGTCTATTTGTGGGTTTAATTCTTGATTCTTTAACTTTCATATAATCTAGTATATTTTTATGACCTATATCAAGGAAACAAACTAAAACACACACAATTCTAAAGGAGAGTTGGCAAGTCATTCAGCAAGCTTCTTAACTATTCAACTACTGGTAGGAACCCTTCAAGTCTCTATAAAACTATTGTCACTTAATTTGTAAAGGGCAAATGACTATAGATATAACACCTCAAACTTTCAGGTAAACGGGGAAGAGTCATATGATATAAAGGACCTTGTAGTATTTGTTTCAAACTGACCATCTCCAAAGTAAAGTCCATGCATTCTGACTTGTTCCAGGCTCCTCTGACCTTTTTCCCCTACTCTGATCCTAGCTGAAATATTCAGACATTTAGTCCATTTACTCCTGATCATTATTTTGCAGCAGTTAATGGAAGCCTGAAATGATGTCAGGCTGGTAGTCACCTTCCATAGTGACTTTCTGTATTTCCTATTATAGGAGATAGGGAGGAGGGAAGGAGGAAATGGGAGGAGGGAAGATAGAGGAAAGTAATAATATTTATCCTAAAATATATATTATTAGAAGTGCAAGTCACATTTATTAAATTAAATATTCTAATTAGTGTTATTTTGTAGAGAGTATACATTCATTCATCAAGACTCTCAAAATAAGAAGTTATATTCCCCTTAGTTTTTCCTACTTTTAGACTTTTGCTTGTATATTTTGAGAAAATAATAGATTCTCAAAACATGAAATTTAACACATTTTCATACATTAATAAAAGGAGAAAAAAAGTATCTTAATGAAGAATAAGAAGGAGCTGAAAACTTTGTGGGCCAGCTTCAGAATACAACTTTAGAAGTCAGGGCTGATCACAGGTGTAGTATGCATATATTTGTGTGTTTGTGCGTGTGTTGCTTTTATTTTTTTTAAGCTGTGATAATAATAGCGTTGCATTCTAAAAGTTCTAAAATTTCCCTGCATTTTAAACTTTCACAGATTTTATAAAACTTTTTACAAACTGCTAAATGCACATACAATAATTCGATGTTTTACTTCTAGTGATTATTTTGGTTAACTGCTTAATCTGTAATGATTCTATGTGTGTATACGTATATTTTGTAATTTCTGTAATAATTACAAATAAAAGTTTAATTTCGAAAAATGAATTCAGTCATTTTGGAAAGTTTTGACATCTATTACAGTGTTTTATCATATAATCTCTCCCTTCCATTGAACCATTGAAAATGCACACAATAATGATATATTATTATCTTAAGAAAAAAATAATCTTCTTTATTTATAAACAAATAAAGGCCTAATATGACCAATATTAGGTGGAGTTTAAAAAATTTTAACTTGGTAGAGAATTTTTGCTATTATATAGTTGCCATCAAATTGAGGGGGCTGAATAGATGTTAACAAAATCATATATGTGGAATATAAAAAATAAAAACAAATAAATGAATAAACAAACAGAAAAAAACAAAACCAAGGTAGTAGAAGCAGACAACAGATAGGTGGTTACAATAGATAGAGGGTAAAGGATATAGCGGGAGAGTGAAATGGATGAAGGGAATCAATTTTATAGTTACAGATGCAGATAGAAGCTAGCCGTTCGGTGATGACTACAGTGCAGTGTATACAGATGTTGAATTATAATGTTATATTCTTGAAACTTATATAATGTTAAAAACCAGTTACCTCAATTAAAATAAAAGCACACAAAAAATCATATAGACAACCGAGGAGGAGTGATTTTTATATTTTTGATTTACCTTATAAAGTCACATTGCAACTCTCCTCCATTGATCTAAGATTTCTTTAAATGATTTGATAATCCAGCTCCAGGGTTAATTGCTTGTCTGTTATCTTCACCAAGTTATTGCTTTGGTCAGCTAGCATTGTGATTATTGCCTTTTTGAATATGGAATTGCTGACATTTATTTCCTCCTGGAAAGCAATTGCATTTATATTTGATTTTTTTTTTGACATGTGAACAAAAATGGAACAAAACAGCAGGATAATGAGCATGCGATTCTCAGTTAATTGTGACACT
The DNA here is from genome assembly GCF_000151845.1 of Pteropus vampyrus. Taxonomy (NCBI): domain Eukaryota; kingdom Metazoa; phylum Chordata; class Mammalia; order Chiroptera; family Pteropodidae; genus Pteropus; species Pteropus vampyrus. The sequence continues at coordinate 3,954,932 of NW_011888839.1, forward strand.
GTACATAATTGGTATACATGAATTCTGTTTCAACATGTAATTTGATCTCAGCTAAGCTTCACTAAATATAAACTAGGTGTCTCAGGAAAAAAAAAATCACCTTATTTTTATCCATTTATCCATTGTAAACATGCCTATTTTTAAGGCCTTTGGGCAAATGTAAAGAAATAACAATATAAAATTAAAATAAGTTCAGGAAATTTAAAATTATCATACAAAATAAAATACATAGAATCATTTCTCAGCAAAGTGTGAAACATGAACAAAGATTATCATTAAAATTAATATCCAACCTGTTGCACTAAAGCAAATAGGCTGTAATAAGTACTAGAATGCATATTAGATTCCACCACTTACCTGCTCTTCACCAAATTACCTGCATCTCTAAAGAGATAAAGATCTACAATGTATCATTTGCATATCTATAATACTCATAACACTTACCTGGCCCATTGTCAGTTACAGATTTTTGTGTATTTAATGAATAAATCTGAAAAAATGATATCAATTAGCTATAAGAAAGGTTGCCATTTTGATTATCAGTTCATGTCATAAGCTGCTTGATTATAAGAAATCTCATAAGTAAATATTAATGGTAAGTTCTTCCTTGTTTTACCTATAATCTGTGAGGCAATGTGATATCATGGAGGAAGCACATAAATTGAGAACAAAAATACCTGGGTTTAAAACTTTAATGTTGTTCATACTAGCTACTTTGTCTTGTATAGACTAATGTATGTTATTCATACTAGCTACTTTGTCTTGGATAGACTAATGTTTCAGAACCTCAACTTCCTTGTCTGTAAATTGGGATTGGGATTGTTAGACGAATTCTAAATATGTAAACTATCTGGATTAGGTAAATTGCTTAGTGAACTCTAAATTGCTCAAAATGCTACTTAGTATTATTATTAAACACAGAGGAACTAAATAGAATAAAAAAGTATAAGGTTATTAAAATTCATATTTCATATAGTTTATATTTTAAAAAATATTTAAATATTACATTAAACTATACATTTAATAAAAAATAATTGATAACAGGACAATGGAATAAGATATTCTAAAGAATATACTTGCTTTGAGTCAATTTTGGAAGATTTTATAAATTATAAAAATTATAGTGATACTATAACAATATAATCTCTATAAATTTATAAAAATGCATAACTGTATATAAATTTGACCATCTACTGTTACTATTTTAGGGACATTTTTAGAAGTTTGTTTCTCTTTAAATATAAATCTGTAGCCTAACCGGTATGTGACAAAATTGAATGACATTTTTTGTATACTTTTATTTCAGATAATATTTTAATAGGAATGCTTTGTAAACATAAATTTCAAAACTGCTTTATTGTGTGGATACATGCATAAAATTAAGTAACTCTAATATGATGTCATATTTAGTATTTTGAAATTAGTTGGTAAACCAGTCAATGCTGCAATGGATAAGTGTATAAAATTATTTGTATTTATCTCAGACTATTTAAGATAAATTATAAAGATACTGACATAAACAATTGAAAGCTCTTCATATACAGACAGATTCTTCTTTGGAAAGGTGGAACCACTTTTTAGTAACATCAATTTTCTTGCTGATATAGCACATCTTTACCAATGCTGTTTTTTGTTATTGTATTTTTTTCGTAAGCCTATCCCATTTTAATGGCATGGATTTTATTGATACTTGTTATGTAATAATGTTATGTCTATCGGTCATTTGTATTTAATATTTTGAAAGTTTCATTTTTTATTTCTCTTGTCCAGTTTAATATTTAATTATAAGAGCTCCTTATAGATAAAGAAACAAACCTTATAGATAGAGATATAAGCCTTATCACATATGCATCCATAAAACATGTTTAACAAAGTGGAATGCAGGAAAATGTATAAAAATATATATGATCATTAATTTAAATTCACTATGAATCTATTAAAGCTTAAGATTTAGTGCTCCACACTTATATTGGCTCCACTAAGGTCTTGAGACAGACACTAGCAATGTGTTCATGTGGTTATATTATTTTGGAAAATTTGCAAGTATAAGATATTTGACTGCTATATGTTAATCCACCCCTATTTCTCTACAGCACATTTCTCTGCCTGTTGAGAGATATTGAAGTAGGCTATGACATTTTTTACATTTGGCTAAAAAGAAGTTGCATTGTGGAATACATTTAGTTTTTCTTTATTCAAATACATACATACATGTTGTTCACTGACAATTCTGTTTATAGTTATTTTGTTTTCTTAATTTTTTTTTTTGCATACCAAGATATATAAACCTTGAAAGGTATAAATCTTGTATCCATCATGGATGATATTTCTATGTGTTATTGACGGATTACCTAGAAGATACTCTTCAACAGGCATTATGAAGCCAAAGACATTATATTAAGATGTGAAGGCACTCCTTTTTAAATGTTTGAACTGCAGGTCTCCCCTGACGTCCATATAATGGTCTCAGTAATTCCAATTCTCACTCTCATCCCAGATCAGGTAGGCCAGTGTGGAGCGAAAGTGGAAAAGCATTATATATTCCTTCCCTACTCAGGAGCAGGAGGAAAAGTAAGTTTATCATCAATCTATCACTGTTTATGGTGTTTGATTTCAGAGAAGACTTCAATGTGCTATATAATACCTTTAATACCCCCACCACTCTCAACATTCTACTCCTATTTCAAAAACTTTTCCCAAGTATGTTACCTCTCCATGGGAGGCTGAAGAGAGCACCTCTTTTTGTTATGTGCATACACAAGAGTAAGAGCTGAATTAAAGTAAAGGGAAGGCTTAATTGGACATTGTGTTCAGGTACATCTTTTATGATCATGTGGCTAACTTTCTGTGACATGATGGACTTCCTCACCTGGAGCATAGTCTCATTTTCTTGCAATAATGAAAATAATGACACAAAAGAGAAATATGAACATTTTGTAGAAATGTAAGAATAGGGAAGAAAGGCTAACATTTTGAGTTAGAATAATATTTGGGAGGAGAGAAAAGGGTAATAGAAAAGAAAGGCCACTGGCTGTGAATAACAATATGTAGATGGATGATAAATTGATACATCATGCCCTTTTAAATGTTCTTTTACATTATTTTCAAAGGGCATACTTTTTAACTAAATAATGAGAACATAAGCAACATTTATAATATATTTATATTAAACACTAAGAAAATAAAACGCATGAATTTAATCAATAGTGCTAAGGACTGGCATCTAATTTTAAAATATATTACTAATAAAAAAGAACTGAGGTAATAAGTAAATGAGAAAAACAAAAGTGTGCTATTGTTGAACTCAAAGCATACTCAATTTTAATTGTGCTATAGTGATATTTGATGTTCAGAAGATCACTTAACAAAGCTAATGTGTATGCTAATGTGAATTTTATTTATCTGATAGAAATCATAGAAAATCTTTTGGCATTATAGTAGGGCATTAATTCAGACTATGAACACCTCACCAAATAATA
>NW_011888839.1:3958942-3962987 GCF_000151845.1 Pteropus vampyrus
TGCTATTTTGGTGACAACTTCCATTATAGAATAATAGAAAAACAATGAAAATAATTTATGTTGAACTGCAAATCTCATCATCGGCCTATGTCTTTTCCAAAATTATACTTCAAAATTAATTATTTTTATTTTAATTTAGAATGCTGCAAAATTAAATTTTAAAACTTAGAAAATATTTTGGCCTTTTTATTGTTCCAGGTGGTACAGGTAATTTTAAGAATTATGGTGTATATGGGAACTAAATTTTAGTAAAAATAAAAGTAAGATGATATAGGCATATCTTATTGATAAAATATTAATTTATAAGAAACAAAATACTTAATATATTTTTGTAAACCAACTATGATTCTTATAGAAGTATTACAAAATATTATCAAAATAATTCATCAGACATGTTTATGAATAAACCTATAGCTACTAGGATATGTTTTACTTTACCAAGAGTGACTGACAAAGTAAAATGTAAGTCAGAAATGATAACATTTATAACATTTTCTTGATTCTACTTATTTCCTCCAAAATGTACTGAGTCTCTGTCTATTTGTGCTAACATATTCGTCAGGCGAATTGGAACATACAGTGCAATAAGCTGTAATGGGATGAAGTTCTTTAATAATGCATCCTTCTGAAAAAAGAAAGGAAAACTACAGAGAATTAATTTATTCTCCTGGCAATTGTTAAACCACAGTGTAATAAAAATAGAATAAGGGACCAAATATATTAGTCTAGTGACAAGTCTTGAAAATAAAACAAGAAAATGGTAAGAAATTAACCTGTACTTGGAGTCCTAAGGCCTTCACCTTATAACTCCCCTCTAACACCAGACATTAAAAATAATTCCAAGTTGCACTCAGTTTATTAGATATACAGGTATAATTCTTATCATTTTTTAAGAATAGTTTAGTTTATCTTAGTTAATTTTGTTCTAGCACTAGTAAATATGAGGAGAGATAAAATTCTTGTACTGATTAGGATATTTTATTATTACCTTGATCATTGAGAAAAAAAATTGATTTCTATGAATGAGTTTACAGAGCAGATAAAATCCTGAACTCAAATTTTATTTTCAACCAAGATGATATATATTTAGTGGAGAGATATAAAAGTTTATAATTTTATATATAGATACATACATAGATATTTTTATATTTCAAAATTGTTCCAGAGACACTGAAAGTAATTTTAAAACCAAGAAGAAATGTAGATATTATGTTACATTATCATAAATAAAAAATAAATGACACAAAATACTTTAATATTGGTATTTTTATTCAGAGCAAATAATTATGTTATATTTAAATTAGTAAGTATATACATCTACTCATTAGTAAGTATATATATTAGTAATATATCTACTCATAAGACTACTAGTGCATATATATACATCAAGACTTGTACCATTTATCTCTACTACCTTAATGTACAATCGTTAAAATTTTAGCTTTTCTATATAGAAAAATTAAACATTAAAAAATTAGTACCACAACATTCATTAAAATATATTCCAAAGCATCCTTTTTATAAATGTATAATATACTTTAGAGAACCCAATGTGTTGTGAAATAAATCTTTACTTTTTTAAATTTTTAATTAAAATTTTACATAGATATGGAATAAAAGACTAAAGTCCATCTACAAAAAAACAAACAAAAAATCATCAATTTATTCCTATTTTCAGAAGTAATAGTACACATAACATTATGAAAATTATTTTGTACATTGAGTGTCTTTAGAGATCTTTATCATCTATAAATTTTATTCTTCATACTTTCTACTTAAATTTCCAGAGTGGATTATTATACATATTTCTATTATATAAAAAAGCAATATAGTAATGATGATTTTAAAACAATTCTATAATAAACATTATTTCCTTTTTTAACAATTATAAGTAATGTGCCAATGAACTATTTTATAAGCTTATAAACATATATATTATTCTGTCTATATGTGATTATTTTTGTAAGATAGAATCTCAGAAATGGAAAAGCTGGCTCAATGATTATGTACATTAAAATTTCAGTAGATATTTTTAGGTTACTCTCCTAAATACGATATTAATTTTTATTGTCAACAACAAGATATAAGAGTAATAACTTCACCACACTCTTGCTTTTGAAAAATCTGATGGGTAAATGACATCTCATTTTTGTGTTTATTAGCATGTTCCTGAATAATAGTATATTCAAACATCATAAGATATTTTCATTTTTTAAATGAAAACATACTTTAAAGTTAAGTATGTTTTACCTGGCTGTCTTTCTTAATCGTTAATAACGACTCCATAACAAACGACATTTATATCATCAAGCAAGAAAACATCTTTTTAGTGAGAAAAAAAAGGGCAAAATGATTGAATTATTTTTAGCGAAACTAATGTAAATCAATGCAGGCCAGTCAGAAAGGCACTTCTTCAACCCAGAAACAATCTGTTCTGAATGTAGATAAAGTGCGTTTGTGTTTGGATAATTAATTCAATATAGATAACTTCTATGTGTCCTAAAGAGGCTTTCAACTAATAAATTTATAAACTGATCTGACAGGCTTATTTTTGCTCTGGGTAAGGGCATTTGAAGTTGTGGCAGCCATAACAGAGGAGAAAAATCTTAAATCCACTCATAAATAATGAGCATAGAGTGAATTTATTTTATAACATAATCTTATGAAACCTGCTTAAGCTCTAAAGAGGGCATCCACATTATAAAGGTGGTGGAGCACACATTTAAAAGCACTGGGTTAAGGCATTTTAATGTAGTGGATGAATATCGGACCAATGTTAATACATGCTCAAATTACAGAGGTACTTGAAAAATTTCTCTCTGCATAGTGAAAACTGAAGTTACTTTTGTGTTTTATAAAATATTAGCACTATTTGAAATTTAGATTATATTCTTATTTGATCTGGAGGCAGATAATGTGATATTTTCACATGATAAATAAGTTATAATCTTCCCTAGTTTATAAGGAAATCAGTACCTACAATAGGAATTACTAGGGCTCATTAACCTCAGATTTCAGAATGTCATTTGATATTTATTTTCTGACCATATGAGATTTATATGAAAGTGTTAGAAAATTATTCTAATAGGTAAGACGGATGAGGTACTGAATTTATTTTTACTTTAGAAATTTCAAATACTCTTGTTTGCTTTTATCAAGAAATAGAGGCAGGAAAGTTTAGCTTCATTTACCCTAAAGAATAATATGTAATGCTGAACCCAAACTTTATTTGTGTGCATGAAAACATCCTTGTATTTTCCTCACATTACATTACAAATGATACTTAATAAAGAGCAAATTGCAATCATAGTTTATATATTTAAAGATCCAATACAATATATATGAATTCACAAACCAATAACTACTTCTGTTGTGCATCCATAATACACAAATTCTTTGTTTTTCCTAAATGCAATACCAGTTTGGTCAACTCTTTAAATTCATTCTATTCTGATATAGTTTTCCTTGAAAACTTTTCACAGCATAGTATCGCTTGAACTATTACTCTTTTAATGAATGGCAAATATTGTTGATACACAAAATACACTTGCATATTTAAACCAACGTGCACTTAAATCACAGCATAGACAGCTCTAGAGATTGCAAGAGTGCCTATACCAGCAGGTTGATGGTCGTGAATATGTTTATCTGTTTTAGCTTAAACAATAGCTTGAAATAAATAAGACATAGAGTTTTGAAACTGTCACACTACTTATATACTTTCAATTATTTAGTTTAATAAAAATTATAGTGAAACAATAAACAAAAAATTACCCTATGGTTTTTATAATTAAGAATCATAATACATCTATTTGTCCAGCTCTGTGCACACACTATGGAAGAAAAGCACTATAGTTAGAATACAAGATAACTGTTTAAAGAACTTTAAAAAACATGTTTTTTAACAACGATGTAAAAGTTCATCTATTTTTCACTTGCATATTTTGACTTATGTTAATGTATTATTATCTCTACATCATTCTAAAATGCTAAAATTCTATAAATACTATTCTTTGATTATTTTAGCCTTAGGTCTATATGTTGT
>NW_011888839.1:3963037-3965191 GCF_000151845.1 Pteropus vampyrus
GCTCATTAACCTCAGATTTCAGAATGTCATTTGATATTTATTTTCTGACCATATGAGATTTATATGAAAGTGTTAGAAAATTATTCTAATAGGTAAGACGGATGAGGTACTGAATTTATTTTTACTTTAGAAATTTCAAATACTCTTGTTTGCTTTTATCAAGAAATAGAGGCAGGAAAGTTTAGCGTCATTTACCCTAAAGAATAATATGTAATGCTGAACCCAAACTTTATTTGTGTGCATGAAAACATCCTTGTATTTTCCTCACATTACATTACAAATGATACTTAATAAAGAGCAAATTGCAATCATAGTTTATATATTTAAAGATCCAATACAATATATATGAATTCACAAACCAATAACTACTTCTGTTGTGCATCCATAATACACAAATTCTTTGTTTTTCCTAAATGCAATACCAGTTTGGTCAACTCTTTAAATTCATTCTATTCTGATATAGTTTTCCTTGAAAACTTTTCACAGCATAGTATCGCTTGAACTATTACTCTTTTAATGAATGGCAAATATTGTTGATACACAAAATACACTTGCATATTTAAACCAACGTGCACTTAAATCACAGCATAGACAGCTCTAGAGATTGCAAGAGTGCCTATACCAGCAGGTTGATGGTCGTGAATATGTTTATCTGTTTTAGCTTAAACAATAGCTTGAAATAAATAAGACATAGAGTTTTGAAACTGTCACACTACTTATATACTTTCAATTATTTAGTTTAATAAAAATTATAGTGAAACAATAAACAAAAAATTACCCTATGGTTTTTATAATTAAGAATCATAATACATCTATTTGTCCAGCTCTGTGCACACACTATGGAAGAAAAGCACTATAGTTAGAATACAAGATAACTGTTTAAAGAACTTTAAAAAACATGTTTTTTAACAACGATGTAAAAGTTCATCTATTTTTCACTTGCATATTTTGACTTATGTTAATGTATTATTATCTCTACATCATTCTAAAATGCTAAAATTCTATAAATACTATTCTTTGATTATTTTAGCCTTAGGTCTATATGTTGTAGCTTCAAAATCCACTGTCAATTTTTTATTAAAATTTCACTAATGTTCTATCACTCGGCTAAAATTTCAACCTTTACAACTTGTTTATTAGAGATATTTCTTAGAGTTCTTCTATATTGGAAAATATTCTTTGCTTTCCTTTGTAAGTGAATAATAGTTTAACAGAATATAAACTATTTGGATCATGCCAAAGATTCTTGAGAACTTGGGAGAAATTGTTCCTTTCCTCACTTCAAATCTTGCTTTAAAGATGGCAGGGACCATTTTAATCTTTTCCCATTATCGATGACTCTTTATTTACTTTATTGTTTGCACTTATATTTCTTTATAAATGCATTTCCTAATAACTTTATTAGTATGTGTCTCAGTATTAATCAATTAATATGTTTTTTTAATCTCCTGGGACATGATGTGATTTTTATCTTTAAATTCACCTTGTTTACTCAGAAAAAAAAATTCTTAAACTATATTTAAATAGTTTTTCAATTCTATTTATTCTGTTATTATTCATAAACACCATTACCTGTATAGTGCTTTTCCTTAAACAATTTTATATCTCTTCATTTACTGATACTTTTAATTTTTTTAACTGTTAAATTTTACTCTACTCAGTTTTCTTAAGATTCATGTATTTCTAGATATGATTCTTCAACAGTGTCTCGTCTCCATTATTTGTTCTATTTCTTTATTTCAATAAGTGGTCTTATTTTTCTTTCACACATATTTTCAAGGCTCACATTTTTATACTTTATCTTCTCCAGCTCATTTTTTTTTTATCTTGAATGTATCGATATTTTGATATTTTACTCTTGATTCCAAAAGATCAATTTTATTCACTTAGATCACAAAAATGTTATCTTTTTTCCATGATTTTTATGTTCTCTAAAACAAATATTTTGTGTTTTATGTACTTTATGTTTTACTCATTTACATTTTTATTTCAATCTTTTTGTTTTCTGACTCTTTTTTTATTAATATTTACATTTTGATGAAGATATTTTTTTTCCTGAATGCGCTTTAGGTAGAACATGGCAGAGGTGACAGAGAAATTTTCTGGCAAAATTTTAAAATTTTAAGATTTCGTTGACTCACTCCATCAATAATA
>NW_011888839.1:3965621-3976336 GCF_000151845.1 Pteropus vampyrus
ACAATGAAGTTAGGGAGGGTCATTCTATCTATTTGATTGAAAAAGAATGTTTTGGAGTAATATCAATCTAAGATTGATGATATAGTGATGATGGGTTAAGAAGAGAAAGTAGATTTCTTAAAAGTGAAACTGCAGGAAATTGACTTGATATTGAAAAGCAGGTAAAGGAAAAAATGGAAATACTTTGAAGCTTAATGCCTTTACTGTGGTCTAAGAATGGTTTATTAAAGATAGAATATGAGCTAAAATAAATGATTTTTTTAAACTATGAATGGAATAAGTATTCAAAAAGAAGGGAGAATGATAAGCAATTCATTAGTTAGCAGATTAAGACAGATTAGCTTACATAAGAGATAAAAATATCTAATATGCATACGATGTTTTTCTCATTGTTATTAAAACTTTTTGTAATTTAAAATTTCTTCACTGAAATTAAAAGATGGAAAAGTGGCTAGCCTAATAAGACATATTTACAATTCCAAGTGATCTGTCTACTTTGACCTTTTTAATCATAAAAAAAAAAAGACAGACTGATTCTAATTGCTGTACTTAAGCCAACTTAATATGACACCTGGTGACAGATTTCAAATGAAAGAAAAAATTATGAGAAAAATTTAAATCTTTCTTCGTACTTGTACTGAATTCCTTAACTTCATCTAAGTGAATGATATGCCATCAGATTTTTTGAAAGTGACATATTTGAGACTACTGAAATATTTCTTTACTTCTTCATTGTTTTATTAATTGCAAAATGAACAACTTTTAGTTACATAAAATTTAATTAAAATTTTATATCTACTGATGTATTTGTAGATTTTATCTATGTATATGTCACCTTAGAATTAAACCTTCAATTAAAAAGATTCTTAAAAACACTCAACTACTTCAAAGAAACAAGAAGCATAGGCATCTGAGCTTGCTGAGCCTAGGGCGCCTACTCACTGTTCGTGGAAATACCATGAATGCTGCATGGAAATAAAATGATCTTTGGAGTCCAAACAATTTGGGTTGGAAATCTGGCTTTGCCATTTACTATTTGGATGACACTGAGATCGTTGGTTCACCCCTTGAAACCTTATTAACATTATTAAAATGAGATTATAATACATAATATCTCATCAATAAAACTTTTCCTTTTTTTTTTTTTTTTTTTTTTTCCTTTTTTTTTTTTTTTCTTTACTCTCTCATTTGAATACCCCAATAACATATATTTCTCGCAGATTTAGGGGTAAACTGGAAAGGTTCTGCTTACTCAGCTGGTTAATGGCATAGGTGCAAGAGCGGAGACTCGAATTGAGCACATTGTTATTTTCACATACATTGTATAAGCAAGAGCAAGTCACATAGTCATGCCTGAAGTTAAAAGACAAAGGAATATACTCTGTTTCTAAAAGGAGACAGCACAAATTACGTGGCAAAGAGAGTGGTTGTAGCGAGAGGGAATGACTCGTGGACAATAATCCAATCTACCAGGAATAAGAAGGCTCTGTTTTTCAGAGTGGCTTTCTTCCTTAAAAAGGAGAAGAAATAAGAGAAGAGAAAGGAGAAGGAAAAGAAGAAGACAAAAAAAAATACTTGATGGGTACATCCTGAAGAGTTACTTTTTCTTACAACCTTTCCTTTCTCACTGTTAATCCCCAGGTTTAATGTAATTTCAATCTTCTTTCAAAGATGTAAAAATGTAAATGTACACTGTTTAATTCTCTAATTATAAGGACAAATATGATGTAAAAGAGCCAATCAGATGATTACGACTAACAGCAATTTAAAAAACAAATAGAAGGATGATAAACTTGTGAATGCTGCATATTGCTCTACCAGGATCATCATAAAAGATTATCTATGTCTAATTTTTATTTGGATTTATGACAGTCCTTAGTAAGAAAAAAGAGTAGGTAATTATATGAACTTATTGAAAGAACTCTAAAGACTCCACTATTTGGCAACAGTGATAACATCTGTATGTAATACGTGAAGTAGTTTATTATGTCAAGATATCCAAATTAAATACCTTATTAAATATCTTGTTATCAAAGAAGGAAATGAAGAAAAAAAATGACTGCTGTGCTGTGAGAATCTGAAATTAGCCCGAGTTGGTTTGTTAAAGTGAGAGATGTATTACAATGATATTGACAACTAGACAAGGTATGTAATATATTGACTAATAATGATGTATTTTTTTTTTTTGTAACCATGGATCCAAGGCAAATTACAGGGAGTTTGTACTAGCTTTTCATCATGCTTTATTGAAAACATGGATATTAATGATTTGAACCTAGTTTTCAGAGACTTCTACAGAGCTGTCTTTGGGGCCAGTAATGTAGCAAGAATGTGCCTATCAGACCAGAGTATAGGAAGTTCTAACTAAGACCTCCTGGTCTTAAGGTATACCACGTCTTTACATTCATGGTTCCTGGTTCAAAAGAGAAAGTGTGTCTTTTATTGCCCAACAGAAGAACAACTGAAGCCTATGCCTGGTCTTTTAGATTTTTTGTTGTGAGGCAGCTTTTGGCAATGAGGAATATTCTTACATTAATGTTCTTGCCTTTAACTAAAACGGCGCAAACTGTAGCTTCAGAGACATTGCCATTTCAAGTCCTGTTAATCTTCTTTAGGAATCAAATTTCTTAGACTACCACTCTACCACAATTACAAGTGTTACTGCTATAAAGAAAATAAACTTGTCTAGGGAGGTCAAAATGCTTCTCTCCAGCAGGCAAACTCTCTTAATGATGGAAATCTGGGAGCACACATTTTAAGCAAGTATTTCTTTTGTCTCTTATTGATTGCGCTAACTATCTTGTACATTATGAACTAGGTATCTGAATATACCAGGAGAGACTCTGGATGTATTTCTTGGTTAATAAAAGTATAGTAAAACTAAAATTATTACAAAGATATGTAACTAATTTGTTAAATAATGAAAGAGTAATTAATAAAGTTAATGTAAATTCCCTCTACAAATTAATTTGCTACTCTCATAGATTTTATTTTTAAATTGATACATTATTTTTGTTTCATGTTTAAATTTATTATTTTATAATTTGAAATAGACCTATTTCCTTTTTTAATTTTCCAAACTATTTTTTCCCAAACATATTAATAGATTAATGAACAAACTCCATCATTCCTTCTCTATTTTTAAGATAGGTCTTTATGTTTTTTTAATAGCTCTGAAATCAAAATTATATGTATGTATTTAAGATCAGCATGTTTTTGGTAAGATACACAATTTAGTTGTTTCATTTTTCTATATTCTTGAGATTTTTCAAAAGTAACATTAAAATTACATCTTTGTAGTCTAAGTCAGCTACCTTAGAGATATGATCATGACAATTAGGGCATTATTTACATTTTTAATCTAAACACTAACCATATAAAGAAGTCATACTTAATTTACTGTATGTGTATTACGCTATTAAAGAGGGATCATTTGATAACTTGCTCTCTTGGAGATTTTATGTTAAAACAATTGGTATCTATTAATCGGAAATAGCCCTTTAAGTGATACTTTCTAATAGAGCATGTTTGTCTGCTTTTTCATTTTACTGGCAGCATAGCCTACATCACAAAAAAAATAAAATAAAAGCTGCTGCTTTCAAAACAGATTGTTTTCTATTATGTACTTGATAGACTCAAGTAATTGTGAATGAAAGAGAATGTACATTGTTCAGAGAAAATACATATAAAGAAATCTCAGGAGATTAAATTTCTATTTTCTGCTTCAAATGTTTGCTAGGTGGTTGAAGGCAATGAGTTTCAAAATGCGATACTGTGGAGGTGATCATAGTACATTTAAGTGTGTGTGTGAGTATATATATACATACTTTCCTCAAATCTTACATTTGAAATGTGAACTCATATATTTTTATGAAAGTTAAGAAGATATCCTTAAAGGTCTATAAACACACATTGTAGCATGGTTATTCAAAATATTTTCCCTTACTTAAAATTTATAATTCTACAAACGTGTTTTCTGTGCTTACTCATGTTCTGTCCTGACAAAAATAAACTCTATAGCTAAGACCATTCTAGCTAGTTCATTGTCTCTTCTAGCAAATTTACAAATGTATTCTCTTCATTCATTGTTTATTCCTGTTCTGATTGATTTAACATGTTACCTAAACTGAAGTAGGAACCCCTAGACAAAGGCTCTGAATCTATTTCAAATCTGAATTTATTCTATCAAAAAGCCATGGTTGTAAAATTCCAGATGTCATGTTTCCCATTTTATTTTATACCTCTACGGCTAATAACCCTTGAACTACTTTACTATCTAATCCTCTTCTATCAGACTAAAAAAAATAGTGAAGTTACTTGTCCTTTTGGACCCCTGCCTTTTCCTTTTATATATTATGTTGTCACTCTTGACAGTATCATCCACATTCATAACTTTAATACCAATTTATATGTACATAAAACTCAAATTTATAATTCCATCCTTGAACTCTTTTTTTGAGCTCCAGACATGTGTTCTCTGCTGTTAGATGTCTCAAACTTTGCTCAGATTCATGGCAAAACCAAAACCAAAGCCTTGATCTTTGATCTAATCAAGCAGTTTCCAAGTATTATTTCATAGTTTCTTGTAGAACTTTTCAGTTCTTTCATACAAAAATCACAAATTGTAATTATACATGCACTTTATATTACTTGATTGATGCTGGCAAATTTAGAAGGTATCGAGGATTCTGTGGTTTAGAAAACACCTTGAGAATTTCAACACTGGTTTCGCTTTGCATTTTTTGTATCTTCTTTTTCAAAATAAGGATGCGATAATTCCCAGGGCATGACCTGGGATAAAATGATGCAATATGTGATTAATTCCTGGTAGTTTAGGCTTCAGCCACATTCTAAACATACATTTTCTTTGTCAAATAATCTTCATTAAGGAAATGCTAGTGTCTACCTTTTAAAGAGGTGAAAAGACAACTTAAATCAATAGGCCCCTAAAGCTCTAAAGAGCTTAGTTCCTTCATGTGTGATTAAACTCATTATCCCTAAAGACTCTATTCCTTAAGTTTTAACATAGAATAAAATTCAGCATTTGTTATATATGTAAAATCGCTTTTTCTATAAGCTATAGGCTGCATATTTTTAAAGGACAAAATATTCAACCTAAGAAATAGCACTAGAAATTAAGAGTTTATTATTTTAGTAAAGTGCAGAACACATTTAAAAATAGGATGTTTTGCTGCATTATCCTAATGAAATGTCTAATTCAAAAAATTAGCATATCAGTTGCTTTTCTTTGCATTTAACATGTTTTTGATACCACATAGTGAAACAAAATCACATTTATGAGAGAATGACTGAAATCATGGCATAATGTTAATATACATATGTGGTTTCTTCAGCTTATCACTTACCAATGTATTCAATGAAATTTAAGTCTTAGAAAAGTTTTAGGAATGTATTTTTCTATCCGGAGATATATTCAGTTGTTAAAATTCATGCATTATTTTGAAGTTTTGAGGCTATATTATAGATATATTGTTAAATGAACAATATTGTGCTTACATTGTATCAATTACATTAAAATACTAAAGTAATAACTGTTGTTAATTCTAATTTTTTCACAGATTTTAAAAGATGTACTTAAAATTCAATAAATTCTTAATTTTTCCATTCCCTGTGTACTTGTTCAATATTTTTTTTAAGAGCTTATAATTCTTTAGTACTTTTCTTATTCTAGATGTGCTAAAGACTATGTTCATAGCTTCACTTAGTTCTTTCAATTTTTGGCCATAGGTAATTGTTTGTACTTTATAAATGAAGATATGGAGATTTAGAAACTTTGGTGTATTTATCCAAAGAAAATGAAAACATTAATTTGAAAAGATATAAGCACCCCATGTTCATTGCATTATTTGCAATAGCTAGGATATGAAAGCAACCTAAGTATCCATCAATAGATGAATGGATAAAGAAGCGTGTGTATATATATGTATGTGTGTGTGTGTGTGTGTGTATGTGTGTGTGTGTGTGTGTGTGTGTGTGTGTGTATATATATATTATGCAGCAATAAAAAAGAATGAAATCTTGCCATTTGTGACAACATGGATGGATCTGGAGAGTATTATGCTAAGTAAAGTAGGTCAAGCAGAGAAAGACAAATACTATATAGTTGTACTTATATGTGGAATCTAAAAACAAAACAAAACAAACAAAACAAAACAAAAATGACTGATAAAAACAGAGGCCCAAGGGATGGTTACCAGAAGGGAGAGAGTGAGGTAATGGATGAAAAAGGAAAGGGAAATATAGTCAATAAGATTGTGATAAGTCTGTATGGTGCCAGATGATTACTCGAATTAGCGGGATGATCACATTATAAGATATAAAAATGTCGAACCACTATATTGTACACCTGAAACTAATATAACCAGTATAAGATTATATACCAACTATACTTATACAGTTAAATAGAAAAAGTAAACATTTAAAAAAAATTAGCTAAGATAAAAAGAAGAGAAAAGAAAAGAAACTTGGTCAGAATCCCCTCTAAAAAAATCATAGAAAAGAAAAGAGCAAATTCTTTTACTTAAGGCTGTCACCAGATCTACACTCTACTGTCTAATTCCTTTGTATTTTCAAGCAATCCTTTTCAAATTGTGTTTCAGAAACATTGCTAATTCAGTTTTTTCAAAGTTTCCCATCCTTTAAAACAGCTCTGAAAACACACTCCTTTAGAGAGAAAGATACTGATAAAGATAAAATAAATCCTAATATTTTTTGAATGGCCCCAATTTGAGATTATATCTAGGCTTATTATTTCTATCTCTCTAAGCCTGAAAATATTTTACTGAATACTTATATAAAATAAATTAGTCTTCTAGACATATATGTATATCTTCAGTTATACACATTATATCAGCCTCTTGACGTTATATCAGCCTCTTTATTGTAGTTTTGGTACTTTTGTTTCTATTTTTGTAATTAAATAACACTGTAGATCAGTTGACTGTTTCAGTCAATACTGATTATTGTTTAATGTCTAGAACATGCCACTTTAATTACTTGTCATCAGTTGCACATATCATTTTTTTCTAAGCTTAGAATAGAATATTGATTGTATTATGTAGAAATTCCCTGTATGTTTTTATTCGTTTTTATTCAACAGGTATTTTTAAAGTAAATTCTATGGTAAAACAATAGACTATTGAACTGCTATTTTTATTGTTTTTGATGTCTCACTTTTATGATAATTTTTACAAGGAAATTCTCACCTTTGAAAATTCATAAAAATCTTAATAAATTAATTGGTTTCTAATTTTTTTGGACATTTAAACAATTTAAGAGAGTAAAATTTTAAGGTATATCTAGTAGTTTAGAACGATGTTTTTATAATATCAATATAGTGATCATAAATATTTCTTATTCATTGATTTGATTCCATCTTTTAAGGTAATGCTTTTAAACAGGCTTGATAGTCAATGTAAATCCTGGAAATTAATAAAGTTGACCCTTAGTAAGGATTCTATGTGTCATTCAAAAATAACTACTAAGTTCTTATGTAGGAATCAATGTGATAAATGAATAGATAAATATTGTACCCTCAAGAAATTAATAATTTAATAAATCAGGAATATCCTGTGTATTAGTGTCTTAGTCTGCCCAGGCTGCCATATCAGAATACCACACATGAGAGGCTTAAACAGCAGGAATTTATTTTTCACAATTCTGGAGGCTGAGAAATCCAAGATCAAAGAATGGCAGCCGGGGCAAATTCTGCCTCTGGAGAGGGCTCTCTTCCTGGCTTGCAGACAGCAGCATTCTTGTTTTAAACTCACTTGGTAAAAGAAAGAAAGAAAAATATATAGAGAGAAAGAGATCGAGAGAAAAAGAGAAAAAACATTGATTGTAAGGAATTGGCTCACACACTTATGAAGGCTGAGAAATCCTATGCTCTGCAATTAGCAAACTGAAGACCCAGAGGAATGATGGCATAGCTCCAGTCTGAGTCCAAAAGCAAAAGAAAACTGATAATCCATCTCAAAGTCAGTCAGATAGAACGTGAAAGTTCTCTTTTATCACGGATTTTTCTTCTTTTCAGACTTCCGATGAATTGATTAAGGTCCATCCACATTGAGGGGGCAATCTGGTTACTCAGTGTACAGATTCAAATGTTAACCTTAACCAGAATCATTCTCACAGACATACCCAGAATAATTTTTAATCAAATATCTGACACCTTGTAGCACAGTCAAGTTGATGCATAAAATTAACCATCATAACATGTGCATAAATAAATTTTATATCGGGTAGAAAGGACCAAGTATCATAAGTTAGGTGTAAAGATTTGTTAAATCAAAGTCAAGAGAAAAAAATATGTAGCTTTTTATTTTCCAATTTAATGACTTACTCAGAGGAGCAAATGTTTTTACTCAGCTCTCAGCTCGCATTTGAATTTTGTCTGGATGCTTAACAATGTGTAAAGCTGGGAACTATATTTCCCTGAATCACCTTTCAGGAGTGAATCTTAGTTAGATTTGGCCAAGAAAGGAACTTGAGTGAAATTTGGAAGCTGGAAGAAAAGCAGAGGCCATTATACTTGGAAGGTTGTTGTGGTCACATCTTTAGCTTGCCTCTCTTCTGTTCCATGTCAATCATGTGCCCACATCTGCTGGCCCTGCTTGACAACAACAGCCCCTGGATCATCACCAAATACTCACTTGAGGCCCACAAAGGCAGCAGCTGAAATGACTATTTTCATTGATCTATGAGCTCCCACTTTGTAGTCCACGTCACCAGCCAGATTAGCTTCTTGATATTCCTGTAAACTCTTACTTGTTTACTCATGCCATGATTGTAGGTGAAAAGAAGGTAATTTTTCTCTGATCCTTTAACATCTTTTCCAGACTTTAACCTCTCCAGTATCTCCTGAGTTTGTGTTATCAAGTTTCTATAACATGGCTTATTCTCAAAATACTTGTGGTGGTGTGCATTTTTGACACTAAGGATATAACAATATCTACTGTTCATAGAGTACACAGGACGTTGTAACTCATAAGCACTCTTTATATTAAACTTACTCTGCTTGATCTACATTATCATTTTGTTAAATGGATGAAAATAATGGTACTAATAGAAGTTATAAATGTTTCCCAAGCACACAAAGATCATAAGTCATACTGCAAAGATTAGAACTCCTCTCTGAGTGATCCTTCCTATCTACTAAAACTAATATTCTACATAAAAATGTAGAATGGCAAATGGAGAAGTAACCTAAAAGCCAGCTATGTTAATTGTGTGAGGAAGATGGGTGCCTGGAAAAACTATGTTAATATGTTATAAAATTGTTCTACTATACAAATTGAGCTATCTCAAAATGCATGAAGCAAGATGATCTCAGTAACACAGCAATTTCTATTCTATATGTAGTTTTCTCAATATATCCAAAGAATAGAGTACAAAATATATTTCCTAAAACACTTGCTTCTTCTAACATTTTGGTGGAGAGCAGGCTCTTAGTGTTGTGCACTGACGGATCTAATCCCCACTAGAGCAGTATTTCCCATCAACAGAAATTTAGAAAAGTGTTTTTACTCTGAGAATACTTGAGTCTTAAGTTACTGACCTTTGTCTTGATGCAGAATCAAGAGTGTTTCCATATTGTTGTCTCCTTGACTCATCTCAATTATAACAAAACAAAATAAATCTTTAAGACAGAAATGCACTTAGGATAGCTGATTTACTATTGTTCTGAGCTAAGAAAAAGTATTTTTCTTTCTTCCTAGTGCATTTCAGATGTGATAATAACAAAATAAATCTCTTAGAAACAAACAAATCTCTTTGGGAGCTAAAGAAAAGCTCTTAAAAGAATCATTTTGAGGTACCCAATTTCCTCTCTTCTACATTGGATGTTCAGATATGTTTTGGAGAGAAAGACACCTAAAAAACTAGATGTCAGACACCTTGTCTCCTTTAAGGGATATTTTGTGAAAAACAAACCACTTAAGTGTGCTGTCTAATAGCTCATTTTATATTTACCTATCTCATTCTTTCAATGTGTCAAATGTGTTCTAATGGACTCAGACTAACATTTATATATATAATAAAAGAAAATGATTTTGAAAAAAAAATGTGTTTACCCCATACAACTCCAGAGAGAAACAGACAAATATGTTTTTCTCTATACTGTATTCTCTTTTTTTCTGAATTTGTATTTTACCCATCTTCACCTCCACACTGTGATATTACCACTTTCCTGCAGAAAATTTAACCAGACTCCTCATTCTGCACCCTCCTACCCAAGGCTTTCTTCAAATGCTTCATTTTCCTAGCCGACAAATGGCAGTGAGCTTCTATGGTCTCCTTGTTACTTCCCATACATCTTGACAGAGTGCTGGAGAAGCTTGTCCTGAACTGCTCACAGGAACAGACAAAAAGCTCTAAGTCAAAATTGTTGTTCCTCCTAGCCCAAAGACAAGAAAAGGGTGGTTTAACAACAGAAACCTTTTTTTGGCAATACTTGCTCAGCTCCAGCCAAACACCAACAGAAAAACTGCACCCCCTCTCCCACGTCCTCCACCCCTGTGGCTTCAGCAGGGCCTAGCAAAAAGTACATTTTCAGACTCTACCCCCCAACAATGGAAACAGGAGGCAGGGTAATGCCAATTGGACCTAGCAAGGAGCTGTTTTTTAACCCCTCAGACAGCAGGGTCAGGTGGCAGGTAGCACACTGATTTTACCTCAAGGTAGTGTTAGTGGGGTTC
>NW_011888839.1:3976386-4009758 GCF_000151845.1 Pteropus vampyrus
TGTTGTTCCTCCTAGCCCAAAGACAAGAAAAGGGTGGTTTAACAACAGAAACCTTTTTTTGGCAATACTTGCTCAGCTCCAGCCAAACACCAACAGAAAAACTGCACCCCCTCTCCCACATCCTCCACCCCTGTGGCTTCAGCAGGGCCTAGCAAAAAGTACATTTTCAGACTCTACCCCCCAACAATGGAAACAGGAGGCAGGGTAATGCCAATTGGACCTAGCAAGGAGCTGTTTTTTAACCCCTCAGACAGCAGGGTCAGGTGGCAGGTAGCACACTGATTTTACCTCAAGGTAGTGTTAGTGGGGTTCAGGAACTAAGCCTTCATCATCACTGAGCAGCATTAACTCACCGAGTTAGGGCAAAGCAGGGATAGTCATCACTCTGTTCTACCCACAGCACCCATTCACATCATAAGCATCAGGTGGCAACTGAGCCTTCATATCCACCTGACATCCACGAGGCAGGACAATATCTTAGAGGCAAAACTAGTTGACACTCACAGCTTCTCCTTTCCCTGTCCCTAGTATCAGCAGGACCTACCTGGGAACTGAGAAAGAAGAAAGTGGTACAACATTATTAAGTACTAAAAAAAAAAAAAAGGGGGGTCAATCACAAATTCTATATCTAGCTATATATATTAGGAATGAAGGAGAAATATAGACATGTTTATATTTATAGGAAAACATAATTTGTTGCTAGCAAATCTATTCATAAAGAATGGCTAAGGGAATTCTCTAAACAGAGGAAAAGTGATAACAGAATTTTTGAAACTTCAGAAAAGGAAAGAACAACAAAATGGGTTTTAAAAACTGAAAGAAAAAATTACTATTCTTTGTCTCATGTACTTTTTATATCATATTTGATGGTTGAAGAAAAATTACAATATCATCTGATGTGATGCTCAATGAATGTAGAGGAAATACTTAAGACAGTTATATTTAAAAAGTGGAGAGAGTAAAGGTAACTTTATGGAAGTAAATGCAAATCTAATCATGTGACTCCTTGTCTAAACACTTTCCATGGGTAAAATTGCATTTAAGATAAACTTTTAACTCTTAATATACATGAAAAGAATCACATACTCTGGTGACAGCTAGACCTTTTGTCTTTACCTTAAACTACTCTCATCCTCCAGTTCTGTGTTCCTCCTGCTGTGATTTTCACTTTCTCATCCAGGACTTGCACACACCGTGTTCCAATTTTTAAATTGTTTTTCATCTAACTTACTATTCATTTTTGAGATGCAAGTCAAAAGTCACATCCATAGGACAGACATCTCTTCTTCCAAACCAATCTAAATTAGATATCTGATTATATTCTTTCACTATACTCTTCCAATGCCTTCACAGCATGTAATAATAGTTGCCATTATATATTTGGGTAAATATTTATAACTCTCCCCACTTGACTTTTTGTTCTATATGGGTAGAGACCATATTCTTTTCACCACTGTATTCTCATTGTGAGTGCAAGGCCTGGCCCAGAAGAGGAGTTCCATAATTTGTTCAATTGATGAATGAAGAAGGATTGATTTTTCCCAGGGATTTTGTTTTAAATACATACAACTTTATAGGCACAATATCTGATGTCTACATATTTATTAAGGGCTTATCAAAACATTTAAAACCTGGGTAAATGTTATTAATTAAAAATATGTAATAAAATATATTTCAACATTAAAAAAAAATGACTGGCTTGACATTTAAAAATACCAAGATCATGAATATCAAACAAGGGCTGAGGAACTATTTCAAAATAAAGGAAGCTCTAGTTTCATGATGACTAATTGCAATATATAATTCTGATTTGATTCGTGGACTAGACATTTAAAAAGTTATCGAAAATATGTTTAAGGCAATCAACAACATTTGACTATGAATTAAAGGTTAGTTAATAATTGAATTATTAATAGAAGGAGGTGGGATGTCAAATTATTCCCAAGTTATTTAGAGGGAACAAGAAATAAACTATGCATATGTATGGATAAAAAAGATTGTGAATACGAGAGTGAGCAAGTGATAAAACAAATTGGGAAAATGTTAACAATGGGTAAATCTGAGAATTTGAGGGTTATTTGCAGAATTCTTCAAATTTTGTAAATATGAAATTATATCAAAATACAGAATATCAAAAAAACAAGAGAATTATTTAAAGCTACCGAAATCATTGCATAGTACATTAGAATTATGTATTTATATACTATTCTTGATAATTTTTATTGAAGTTATAGCCTCATTGGTAAAAAGATCAATTGATACTATCGACACAAAAATAATCATAAAATAAATATAAAACATAAAAGATAAGCATTTGTCTATAGCCATGCTACCCTGAGCAAGCTCAATCTCATCTGATCTTAGAAGCTAAGCAGGGTTGGGCTTGGTTAGTACTTGGATGGGAGATCACCTAGGAAGACCAGGTGCTGTAGATGTAAAAAATAAAAAAATAAAGGATTATAAGCTGACAAGGTCCTTGCAATCTGTGAGGTCAATCAAATTTTGCTTTGCCAAAAATAAAATAAAATAAAATAAAATAAAGCATTTGAATTGATTTAATATTATTTATGATCAATAAATTTATAAATAGAGTATGAATCAAGTTACATTTCATTACATATTCACAGGTATAGAGTGTCTTTTCTTACCCTTGGCACTAGATGTGTCAATAATAAAAAAATAGAGAAAATATATAAATATTTTAAAAGATGTCGAAGCTTTACAGAATAATGACTCAAGCATTTTGTTATTATGAGAATTATGAGATTAGTTTAGAACAGGCCATGTGCAGAATGAGAGAGGCATTGTCTTCAACTCATTGAAAAGATAATACATGTAGATCATCTCGTGAATAATTACAATAGTAACCCAGAAATATTACGAATTTCTCTAGAAAAATTAATTAAATGTCTACTATTTCCTCAATTCTCGATGTTTTTTCAAAAAGTATCTTATGGCAGATATAATTGCATTATTATTGACTTTATTTTTCGATTAATGAACTCAAACTTACATATAATGAATGGTTTTTAAAAAGTAGATCTCTCTCATTTATGCTGTTATACTACAAGGTGCTTTGCTAAAAATCAGGCTGAAAAAACCATTTAATCATAAAATGAATTTTTTTAAAACATGAACTTTGTTATTAAAACAGAATGTCAGTTTAAATTTGAAAATTTCATGTGAATGAGACAGTGATCAACATTACCAAAATGAAAAAAATATATATTTACATAGACTTTAATTTAACTGAAAAATTATATATATGTGTATATATATATATATATATATATATATATATGTTTTATTAAATGTGTAATATGTATCAATCAAAAATAGAGCTCTAAGAAGTAGGGAAATGTCTTATGGTTACATTATTGTACCAATTTGTGGTATTCTTCAACAGGTCATGCATAACTTATTCAGAGTTGAAACAAATGAGAAAAAATCAAGGGCTAAAATTATTTTGCTTTAAGAATAAAAGTAATAAACGTAAAGTATCAAGTAACAATCATCAGCAAAGAAAAAAATAGAAAAAGAAGTGAAAGTTAATCAATGGAAAATACAATATTTTACATACCAAGGCTGATGTCAAATTTTGTTCTATAATCACAAAATGATATGTATAATGGTTATAATGATTATGTAATATATTTTAATATGCAGAAATTTTGGCTTTTGATCATAATGTAGAATGCCAAAAAGAGCATCACTCCTACTCTTACAACAAGAATAACAAAACAATGATTCTAAACCACCTGAAAGTTCACAAATTTTCTAAAATTTATCAGTATGTTGAAATCACAAGGCAATAAATTAACATAAAATTTTTAAAAAGATGGTGCCTCTAAGTAAGGTAAACAAACACTTGTTAATCTGAGGCAGATGAACAAGACAGGAGACAGGTCAAAATAATTCAGCTAAAAAGTAACGAATTGCCAAATGCCAAGTAAGAAAATATGAAATCACTGGGAGACACAGTCACAAAGGGTGTTAGCTCCCACTCACTTTCATGGACATAATGTGGGCTCATATAAATGACTGGGGGCAAGTGAGAGCTATGAGAAACATTTCTGGTTGCCCATTCCTAAGGAATGGGAACAGCAGCCACTGCATGAAACAGCAAAGAGCCTACTTGGATTCTTTCTCCTTTTTCTCATGTGGAATAAAAACCTTAAATCACTATGCAAAGAGTAACACATCCTGGCCCCCTTAGAACACTTGTGAAAATACATTGTTGCTAGGGAAAAAATAAACAAACAAAAACATCCTCCTATTAGTAGGAGAGGAGAAGGAATACTTTCTGGGAGTAGGCCTCCAGCTGGACAGGGCAGAATGCCTGGGAAGACCTTAGTCCTAAGGCACAGCGACACAATGACTGCACAAAGCATCCAAGAACTGCATCCAAGATAATATAAAAGGTATTAATATTTGTACAATTTGGAATGCCAAAAGAAGAAGAGAGAAGAGTAGAGAAATATTTGATGAAATGATGGCTATATTTTTTCCATAAATTTATGACAGACCTTTATATGTTTAAGAAACTTGAAAAATTCAAAACAGGACAAATAGTAAACACACACACACACAATCATATCATATTGAAACTGCTTTAACGGAAAGACAAAAAAAAAAACTTTCTTGCAGTCAGAAAAAGCAAACAAACAAACAGAACCCTCATTTATAACAGGAATGAAGAGAAGAATTAAAACAACTTCTGATCGGAAAGTATGTAAGCCAGAACACAATAGAATAATATTTTTTACACTCTAAAAGAATAAACACAACAAAACTGAAACCAGTATTCTATATCCAATGCAAATATATGTCGAAAATAAAGGGAAATAAAGACTCAGGCATTCAAATATTGGGAGAATTAATTGGCAATATAACTATAGTTCAATAAATGTTAAGAAAAAGTCTTCAGGCAGAAGGAATATACTTGATAAAAATGTGAATTTCTTTCTTTACAAAAAAATAAAGTGCTGGAAATGAAATAAAGATAAATGCCAAATTCATTTTTTTTATCTTTAATAATACTAAATGATAATTGTCTAAAACAAAAGTAGTAGCCATACATCGTGTTTATAACGTTTATGTAAATGTTAAATTTATGAAAAAGAATTGGAGAAGAGAAATGGAAGTGGACTGCTGAAAGCTCCTTAGCCAACAGAAAAGCACCAGAAATAAAAATTGAGTTTGTTAAGGTTGTACCATAAAAATCAATATGTAAAAATCCATTTTATATCTATGCTATAGCAATAAAAATTAGATGTTAAATTTTTTAGAAAATACAATTTACAATAGTATCAAAAAACAAAAAGAAATTGTAGATGTAAAGGTCTGGTATTGATTGTGTTACCTTATCATTACCAAAATGCAGGTATAGCAGTGCCCAACTCTTTCCTAGGAATATATTTATTTTGCTTTTAACATCAGGTAAGAAATATCTTTTTTCTGAATTTTTGCTTACGGATATAGAAAGTTAATCTTTAACTGCCAAAACAGAATAATCAAACATTAGGGAATTGGAGATTTAAATGTTTCAAATGTTTTAGAAAAGCCTAATATAGAGTTTCACATACTCATTTATATAACACGTGAGTTCTAAGATTTTTGAGGTTCACTTATTCCACATATTGAACACTAAAAGCAGCATTTTCAAGAAATCAAATGTATAATCTTAGAATAGTGTTTGAAGTACAAAATACATTTAAGGAAGTACAATGATTTAGGAAGAGCATTTTGCACTTATAACACATACTCTATACTATGGACTTCTAAAGAGAGGTGGGTATGATGCTGTGAAGAAAAGCAATTCCATTCTCAGTAGGTTATCACAGTATATTTTCAGAAGTTTCTAATTGAAGGCATGCTTCATTTGCCTTGGCTATTAGAAAAAAACTACATTTGCTCATGATTATGTCTCTAAATGCCCTCATAAAATGTACTCTAGCAAACATACCTACATACTCGCATATGTGCACACATGCACATAGACACAAACATTTTACGGTTTACTAGGAAATTTTTTCATGTAGATTACTTTTCATTCCTCATGTGGTTTTCCTGATATCTTTAAGAAGGTAGAAAAGTTAAATATTAATATAAATCAATTTAAATGTATTAAAACATATTTAAAAACCCTGCATTCAGATTTATTGAAGTTAGCTTTAAATTGGAAGAATGTCAGAAAGAATATCCTAAATTATGTATTTCGCATCTCAATTTTTTGTTTTACCAACAATTCAGTGGCTTTTTAAAAAATATTTTGCTTTGTTTAGATTTTCTTAAAAGCACACACATAAGGGAGAGACAATGTATTTCACTATGTTCAATATTTCACTTCATCTTGTCACTTTCAAGTTCCTTGTTCAGTTCTTATTGAAGAATAGTTTTATAATATGCTCAGATATTTTCAAGATAGTTGCACAGGATTATAATTATAGAAAAATAAAGGATTGAATTGGGAATCGAATGTTAGTAGTGCCTTCAAAAAGAAAGCTCATTATGTCAATCACTGATGGTATTCAGGTTCTTTTCTTCTTCCCTCTAGCCAGACAAGATTAGAGATCCCTGGACACTAAAGTAATCTCTGCTCTGAAACTCATTCTCATTTACTTGATAGGTTATTTGCAATTCCTGAGAATCTCTAACAAATTCTCCTTTTAGGAATCCTACCCACTTTAAGATGTGACAACTTATTTCAAAAATTAGAGATTATCTCAGGCTTTAAAACCAAAATGCAATATACTAAAACCCTGAATCTACCACTTAGTAAATTTATGACCTTGGACAAATTACCAAAACCTGTGAGCTCAGATTCTTCATGAGTAAAATTACAAAACTACTGACTGTGAAGTAACAAAATACTAAGAGAATTGTTCTTGGTCCATAGTAAGACCTAGTCGATGATAAATATTGTGATTGTTATTACAGTGGAAATAGTATGTTTTTAGAAAGAGATATAGACCTTTATTAGAATAAGGTTTCACTGGTGTGAGACAGAATTTTATAGTTTACAGATTATTACTAATGAATTCAACATCTAGAGGTATCCAAAATTAAGTAAAAAAATGTCCCAAGTCCTTAAAAACTACAGATAATAAGAATAGCCACATCTAAGCATTATACATTATCATAATATGTCTGGAAAGAGAGAGATGAAAAATTCAGAGCTACAACACATTCAACTTACAGTAGCACTTTAGTTTCAGATATTCATGTTTCTCTCATCTGAGCCTAAATTTGCAAATAGAGTAGATAGGATGAAGTTCTAGCCTCCTCAAGATCATTTGAACTTACCAGAATAGAAGAGAAAAGAGAATAAGCATCATATAGGAAGAAAATCTCAAAAGTGAGTTTTTCAAATTAAAATCTAAGAATGCTCTACCTCAACCCTTAAATTGGTCATTTATTGATTCATTCATTCAGTAACTACTGAGTATCTAATATGTCAATGGCACCATGCTTGACAGACTTTGGAGACACTGTGCTTAGCATATGGAAGAGGCCTGTGCCCTCATGGAATGAACATGTATCTGTAGAAACACACTGTTTTGCTGAAATTATTTCCTTTTTTTATTCTTTAGTGACTACTACTCTAAGCAATAAAGAAATAAACAAAATTTCAGAACATCATAATGAGTACAAAGCAAATGAAGCAGGTAGGAAGATGCCTTGGGTGGTCAGAATCAACTTTGGTTAGAACACTTTCCATTATTTCATACTCATTCTATTAGAAGTTCTAAAGATCATGGTGGGTTGAGGAGAGGCCTTTCCAGATGGTCAATATCTTAGATCAAGTCCTAACCTGCCAAAGATATCTGAACATAATATAGAAAGCTAAATTTGATGGTTCAAGTAAAAGAAAATGAGACTCAGAGATGTGGTGAAATAAACTAAAGGAAAAGGAGATCATAATCTCAAGAGGCTTGACCGTGTTCTGAATATAAAGATCAAGGTAAAAGTAGAACAGAACCATCAGTATCTGAGGCCTGTGCTTCATTGATTAATGCATTGATTAATTCATATACTAATGTTCTCATTAATTCACTTAATTAATATATGTGGCATTCATGGCAATAGTAAATCAAGAGAAAGAAGAAAGAAAATTCTGAATATAACTTTAGAGCCACATAGTCCAATAAAGTTGCTATTAGTCACACATGGCTACTAAAATTAAAATTAAATACAATTTAAAATTCAGTTTCTCAGTTTTGCTAGCCACAATTCAAGTATTCAATAGCCAAATGTCGCTAGGGGTACCATAATGAACAACACGAATGCAGGATATTTTTGTCTCCACAGCAAGTTCTACCAGATAGTGTTGCTTTATAGTTTTAAGTGTCCACAAAATTTGCGAGTGTACTAGTTTAAAGTGTTTTGAAACTCAGAAAGAAGGCCATGACTAGTGATAAATAATTTAAAATAATAGTTGTGATATCTAAAAGATATAAACTTAAGGCAGGAGAGTTAAGTACAAAACTCTACAGATTATTCAAAGCATTAGGAAAGAGCAGAAATTGCAGTGATGGGAAAGAGAAGATAGAAGAAAATATAAAATCATCTGTCATAGAAAACAAAGGAAAAAAAATAATTTCCTAGATAATCAGGCAGTCTGAAAAATAAACAAATGACTAAGTAACAAACTAATAGTTATCGAATACTGAAATTAAGAAAAGATGACTAAATTTGTGGATTAGTAGCTCTCATATATTTATGTGTGCATTTGCAGTATTTTTCTTAAATTAGAAGGGTTGGAGATGAGAATAACTTGGAGGGGACTTTAAACTATGGATTTTAATAATAATACACTTTAAATTATTTTAGTCCACAGTTGTAATGGGAAATGAAATGGTTTTGACATACATTATAGAGCATGATTCATATAATATATTCAATTGGAGATTAAAATACCATGCATAAGCAGAGGTTAATTGTCACTTTAATACATCTATATCTACTACTACTATTATTACAACCCCCCCCCAACACACAGATTTTTAAATATTTAAAGTGTAAATGGGAAAATTGGACATCTGGGAGCCCCTAATGCATCTCTATGATATAAGTAAGAAATAATTGTGTAGATCTCCAAATTCTTGCACAACTTCATCTTAAAATCTGATGGGTCAGGGCAGTTTAATGATTCTGACAAAATTAAGTAAAATCAGATTTTCTAGATTTTTGGTTTTTTTTTTTTTGTCCAAGAATTAGACTGTACATACAATAAAATATTAATCAGAAATAAACTATTACCTAGGATTTATCTAACAATTGGAATAGTCACATGATCCATTTCTAAATTTTATAATATGTAATTAATTGAAAGATTTGAAAAACAAACTTAGTTTACTACATTAGTAATATATAAATATTGACTTCATATGTGACTCTAAGAAAAATTAAATTTGTCAAGTCATGAAGTTTACAAACACGTTTGCTAATCCCAGGCAATCATGGCTACCAACGGTATAACATATGCAATTTAACGACATAATTTGCCAAAAATGACAAAAATCAGAACCCCTACTGAACACTTTTAAGTGGAGTACCTATATTCAGATGCTCTTAGTTTGCATAATGGCTTCCCAGATGAAATAACATAGCAAGAAGCAGAAAAAACTCACTAGCAATGCTTGACTTATTCCAATTGCTTGTGAATTGAAAGCAGCTGTGGACAGTAGGAGGTTGGTCTCTTCTTAAATACCATGTTAATAACATGGAAAAAGATAATCTCTTGCTTTGATGTAGAATGTTCAGAATCTCAAAAAAAAAAAAAAGAAGCAAAGGGCATATAAATGTTATCAAACATTTCAGTGAAGTAGTAATATCTTAGAGATATTTTAAATATTTTCAATCATTTGGTTTCATCCTGTTTATTAGTAACCTTCTTAAAAACAACTTTAAACCATTGCATATTTCACACAAATAGAAGCTTCTTTTTCCTGTAATTACAGACAATTTGAAGTGTGATTAATGTAAACAATATTATATAATTATATAACAATAACGGATATTTGTGTACTATTTTGTCTAACAGGATCACTATTTTCAGAAATCAGGTCTTAGAAAATGTTTTATCATTTCAGAAAGTAATACACATTTATGGCCATGCTTCCCTGAACGTGCCCTATCTCGTCTGATCTTGGAAGTTAAGCAGAATCGGGCCTGGTTAGTATTTGGATGGGAGATCACCTAGGAAGACCAGGTGCTATATAGGTGTAAAAAATAAAAAATAAAGGATTGTAAGCTGACAAGATCCTTGCAATCTGTGAAGTCAACCAAGGGTTGCCTCACCTAAAAAAAAAAAAAAAAAGTA
Source organism: Pteropus vampyrus (assembly GCF_000151845.1). Lineage (NCBI taxonomy): Eukaryota > Metazoa > Chordata > Mammalia > Chiroptera > Pteropodidae > Pteropus > Pteropus vampyrus. Next base: position 3,986,711 of record NW_011888839.1, read on the forward strand.
GAAAAAGGAAAAAAGAAAGAGAAAGTTATACATAGCACAATTATCTGTGTTATATTTATTGTCAACATTTTTGATGATCTGTTTCTGTTTTTGGTATGTGTGTGAATACAGATATTATTAAAATTCACAGTTCAGTGAAACTGTAACATTACATACAAATTAGATGTTGCTCTGTTTCCAGACTGTAACACAGAAATGGGTGGCATTTTGCAAACTGAAACTAGAGAACACTTTTCAAGAGATTAATCGTAGTAGCAAGTTTTATGATTCAATAATTCCTGTTCATAGACAAAAAGTACAATTTCCCATCTGTTACCTTTTTTCTCTTCAATTGTTAAATATATATCCATAAAAAATGTAACTTATCTTCTAGAACTCTTTTTTCTAATTTAGAATATGTGTGCTATGAAAATTTAGTATTCCTGGAAAGGAAGGGGGACATTGTAATCAATAAAGAGTCTGTCAGCTATTCACTGACTTTATGTTCAGTTTTTGAAGAGGTAGAAGTTATAGGAACTGAATTAGATGAGAATTAGGTATCTTAGTAAAAGCTAATTATGTGCCGCTAAGCAGCTTTCAAACCATGGAAAATTCCTCAAGACTTTATTTCCTCAGTAAGAGTTTGACATGACAATCTGAAATTTAAAAAATAATTAATAATCCATAAGCAATTGAAAAATTATTAAAACATCTAATTAAAAAAAAATTACCCATCTCAGAAAGCTATATTAACAAACTAAAACAAAGAATTTTTGCATTGTTAGCAGGGGTGGACTATGCCAATTCATTTTAGCAGTTCTAAAGTTAATTCAAGGTTTAATTGGCAATATGTATATATACATATATACATACATAGTTACATGTTCATATGTATTTATGTATACATGAATATATATGTATATATATTACGCATATGCCTTTGATTAATTCTAAGCAAGAAGATAAATTATTTTTGCATTTTTTTTGTGTACCATAATTTCACTTCCTGGAATGTATGGTTTAGAAACAAAAGGCAGAAGATTTTTTTTAATTAAAAATTTTGAACCATTTGAAAGAATAATCACTATATTCTTTACATATTTTACTTCTACAATCTCTTCCTTGTCACCCACTTCCTGATTTCAATGATCACATCAATGCTAACATACCCTAAATATATATATATTTCACATTTCATACTGTATACTGAACATTTCTCATATTCATGTATCATATTTCATACTGTATACTGAACGTTTGAAATTTGTAAATTTATCATCACCTCAAATAAGATATCTATTGTATTTTTTTCAAGTTGTCTTCCTTTCTTCTTTTGGAGAGATCACTATTCTATCCATTGCTCTGACACAAAGTTTGGCAGTCGTTTTTAATGTTTTTTTGTTTGTTTGTTTGTTTTGTTTTTAATGTTTTTTTAATGGAAGTATATATAGATACACATGTAGTTGTACAAATTTATTAATTAACGCAAGGTGAAAAGAGCACATAATTATCATCCAGGTAAATAAACAGATAGCAGAGGGATTTACGAAGGCCCTGAGAGCCAAAACACCCAGAAATTGAAACACATAATTATCCCCATATTGAGAGGTACTGACTATACTTGGAAAGCTTGGCTCCTCAATCTGAGAACAGCAGACAAACCCAGGGAGGACTTTGCAGTTGAAAGTGAGATTCACAGTTTGAGGGTTCGGAAAAGATGACTCCAGTGAGAGGTGGACTGGGCCATGCGACAAAATGAGAGTACCTTTTCTAGGAAGACTCACATGACTGAGAAAGTGCTGAGAACAGAATTTAGATTGGACAGGACAGAGACAATAGATGCAAGGAAAGAGAACATTTAAATATAAATTAGGGAGAGAAGCGAGAAGGTAGGCCTCAAGACATATAAGTTTAGGTTTTTCAACACTTCTTAATTACAATAGAAGAGTAAGTTCTCATTGTCTGTGTGAGCTAATTAACACTACCTTAGAAAATAAAGTCATGCCAGAAAGGCATGCCCATGAAACAGGTGACTATTTTAGTCTAATAGTTGAAATGAAATGAATTTAGGAAAATGATAGAAAGAAATATGAAACAACAGTATGAGAGTTATTGAACTACGGTCTCTCAGCTTCACATCCACCCTCTTATACTCTGCTTTGTAGTGCTAGTACAGAAAGTCCGTAAACCACTTGTCTCCTTATTATCCTTGGCCAATAGAGAGTACTGTCTACCAGGGCTCCAAAAGACTGGAGAGAGAGACAAGATATGTGCGTTCCTGTTTACCTCCGATTCTCATTTTTTATTTCCAGTCCTTGTCAACATGACTCTAGCAATGTCTTCACCCTGACAGTTGAAATTCAGTCCAGCAGTAGCTGTCGATACTAGTTTGAAAATTTTTCAATTCTCACAAAACTATGTTTACTGAACCCTCACAGAGATTTTAGCACCAGCGCATTGATGCCCCTTTCTCAGAGGTCTGTGCCCCAGCCCCATGGGGTCTCTGATCTGAACTCAGAGAAATTGACACCAGTCAAGAAGGGCAGCCTTCTCACAGATCTAAGTTTCAGATCTGCAGGGACACACTTTCAATCTTCAAATCTTTAGTAATTCTAATATCTTCCTTTTGTCCCCAGAGATCTAGGATGATAGCTATTTTCTATAATTACTATCTCTGTTATAACTCAACTCTAGTTAGAAACCATGGAAAATTCCTCAAGACTTTATTTCCTCAGTAAGAGTTTGACATGACAATCTGAAATTTAAAAAATAATTAAGAATCCATAAGCAATTGAAAAATTATTAAAACATCTAATTAAAAAAAAATTACCCATCTCAGAAAGCTATATTAACAAACTAAAACAAAGAATTTTTGCATTGTTAGCAGGGGTAGACTATGCCAATTCATTTTAGCAGTTCTAAAGTTAATTCAAGGTTTAATTGGCAATATGTATATATACATATATACATACATAGTTACATGTTCATATGTATTTATGTATACATGAATATATATGTATATATATTACGCATATGCCTTTGATTAATTCTAAGCAAGAAGATAAATTATTTTTGCATTTTTTTTGTGTACCATAATTTCACTTCCTGGAATGTATGGTTTAGAAACAAAAGGCAGAAGATTTTTTTTAATTAAAAATTTTGAACCATTTGAAAGAATAATCACTATATTCTTTACATATTTTACTTCTACAATCTCTTCCTTGTCACCCACTTCCTGATTTCAATGATCACATCAATGCTAACATACCCTAAATATATATATATTTCACATTTCATACTGTATACTGAACATTTCTCATATTCATGTATCATATTTCATACTGTATACTGAACGTTTGAAATTTGTAAATTTATCATCACCTCAAATAAGATATCTATTGTATTTTTTTCAAGTTGTCTTCCTTTCTTCTTTTGGAGAGATCACTATTCTATCCATTGCTCTGACACAAAGTTTGGCAGTCGTTTTTAATGTTTTTTTGTTTGTTTGTTTGTTTTGTTTTTAATGTTTTTTTAATGGAAGTATATATAGATACACATGTAGTTGTACAAATTTATTAATTAACGCAAGGTGAAAAGAGCACATAATTATCATCCAGGTAAATAAACAGATAGCAGAGGGATTTACGAAGGCCCTGAGAGCCAAAACACCCAGAAATTGAAACACATAATTATCCCCATATTGAGAGGTACTGACTATACTTGGAAAGCTTGGCTCCTCAATCTGAGAACAGCAGACAAACCCAGGGAGGACTTTGCAGTTGAAAGTGAGATTCACAGTTTGAGGGTTCGGAAAAGATGACTCCAGTGAGAGGTGGACTGGGCCATGCGACAAAATGAGAGTACCTTTTCTAGGAAGACTCACATGACTGAGAAAGTGCTGAGAACAGAATTTAGATTGGACAGGACAGAGACAATAGATGCAAGGAAAGAGAACATTTAAATATAAATTAGGGAGAGAAGCGAGAAGGTAGGCCTCAAGACATATAAGTTTAGGTTTTTCAACACTTCTTAATTACAATAGAAGAGTAAGTTCTCATTGTCTGTGTGAGCTAATTAACACTACCTTAGAAAATAAAGTCATGCCAGAAAGGCATGCCCATGAAACAGGTGACTATTTTAGTCTAATAGTTGAAATGAAATGAATTTAGGAAAATGATAGAAAGAAATATGAAACAACAGTATGAGAGTTATTGAACTACGGTCTCTCAGCTTCACATCCACCCTCTTATACTCTGCTTTGTAGTGCTAGTACAGAAAGTCCGTAAACCACTTGTCTCCTTATTATCCTTGGCCAATAGAGAGTACTGTCTACCAGGGCTCCAAAAGACTGGAGAGAGAGACAAGATATGTGCGTTCCTGTTTACCTCCGATTCTCATTTTTTATTTCCAGTCCTTGTCAACATGACTCTAGCAATGTCTTCACCCTGACAGTTGAAATTCAGTCCAGCAGTAGCTGTCGATACTAGTTTGAAAATTTTTCAATTCTCACAAAACTATGTTTACTGAACCCTCACAGAGATTTTAGCACCAGCGCATTGATGCCCCTTTCTCAGAGGTCTGTGCCCCAGCCCCATGGGGTCTCTTATCTGAACTCAGAGAAATTGACACCAGTCAAGAAGGGCAGCCTTCTCACAGATCTAAGTTTCAGATCTGCAGGGACACACTTTCAATCTTCAAATCTTTAGTAATTCTAATATCTTCCTTTTGTCCCCAGAGATCTAGGATGATAGCTATTTTCTGTAATTACTATCTCTGTTATAACTCAACTCTAGTTAGAAACCATGGAAAATTCCTCAAGACTTTATTTCCTCAGTAAGAGTTTGACATGACAATCTGAAATTTAAAAAATAATTAAGAATCCATAAGCAATTGAAAAATTATTAAAACACTTAATTAAAAAAAATTACCCATAACTGGTATGTTTCTATCTCCTCCTGGAGCCAGAAATATACAAATCGAAGAAATCAGATTTAGAGAAATTAAGATAATCAAATAAAGAGAGGATATGAATAAAATATTGAGAGAAGTTAGCCAAGAATTAGAAATAGAAAAAAATCAAAATAAAAACGTAACTAGAAGGAACATGATGGCTAGTTAAAACCATGAAGAATGCCATAATAATAATAAAAAAAATCTGGATAGGAGGAAATCTATGAAAACACACATAAAAAAAACCAGATAAACTAAACTAGAGAAGCAGAGAAAATTAAACATAAATGGAACAGGAATGTCCAAAGAACAAAACCCAAACAATAGAACAAATGGATAAATTACTAAAATAAATTTTTCTGAACATAAAAGAAAACTTGAAACTGCATATTGAATGGTACACCAAATTCCTGGAAAATTTGAACAGAATGGCCAATACGGAGGCATACTCTTGTAAAATTATCAGGGTCTGTCTAAGATAAAAATTTATATAGGCTTGCTGAAAAAATAACTTACAAAGAAAAATAATCAAATTGAAATAAGAGTTTAAAGTTGTCAGAAATGATGTATGCAGAAGACAATGTCTAACCATATTTAAAATATTAAACAAAACATAATGTGAGCCAAGAATTTTATAGCAAGTCAAACTGATTCTCAAATTTAATTCTGAAAAAAAAAAAAAAAAAAACTGTTTTGTCTGCAAGAAATCAAAGAATAGTGTTCCTTTGCTCACTTCCTAAGAAACAAGCGTAGGCTTCAGTCAGACAAAATATCAGGGATAAAGAAAAACATCATATAAATTAAACACATGTCGAAAACTTTGACATCTGTCTCAGGTTTCATTATTATTTACTGTTTGCTGAACTCCTGCATTCATTCCACATATCATTACTTTGTATACAGCCTACATACTGACCACTTTGGGATGTCAGATTTCCTTTCATTTTAATTAATGTGTGCCTTCACTTCAGTCACTCATTTTCATTGTCATTTAGAAAACTACTTACATCTCAATATCTGACCACAATTGCAAATCCTTCTAAAGCATTTACTCATTATAATCCTGATTGTTGTTTCATTTCATCAGCTTTAATCTTTTTTTTTTAAAGTATGCATCATCCCTCTTTATATTTTCAAGACCATTTATAAAATAGTTTATTATTAATTTCAGTGTCTTTTTGTCAACATCTTTAGTATTGTGGTCCTATCATGTTTCTTTATTATACCACGATTAGGGGAATACAGCTAGGAGCAGCTCTTTTCCTTCTCTCTAGAGTATGGGAGCCTGAATGCAGAACTGAAGCATCCCTAGTATAGTCTGCACATGAGTAATGTGTGTGGAACATATCAGGCATTCAATAAATATTTCCTGAATTATGAAAATAGAATATTTTTATATGACTGTAACTAATCTAGAGCCTTTCTAATTAAGATGTTATTTTTAAATATATATATTTATTCTTCAATTACAGTTAACATACAAACATACAATGTTTAGTCTTGACATGGCTTTTTCCTTAGTTATAGGACTTCTGTTCAGCTAAACTTCAGGTAATTCTCAATGATTGTTGTTCCATAGTTTAGTTGTAATTTTGATGTGGTCATAAGAAGAGGCAAGTACAGCATTTACCTACTCTGCCATCTTGTCTAGAAGTCAGAGATGTTATTTTTTTAATTGCACTTAAACATGGGTTTTATTTCTATGTTACAAAGCTCAATGAATTTATTGTATTTCCAGGTAACCAGACTCTAAGGGGAAAGAAATCTTCTATAGTATATCTAATGATGGCATTGATTATTGTTCCAATATTACTGCATATTGCTTGACTATATTCATGAATTGTACAAAAATATTTGTGAATATTTCCAAAGATAGACAAATGAAAATTATGCTTCTAAATTTTATTTTATAAATATATAATATAAAATGTATAGTATGTATTCATTTTATAGTTTGCCATAGACTCATCATGTAAAAAAGAACAAATTAAATAAGTCAAGCATGAATTTTCCCTACAGAGGCCAGAAAAACACCAAGACTAGGAAAGAGGGGCACTTGTATTTATTCCATTGCCACTTCAAATAGAACTGGGTTCATTGCAAAGAGAATCAGGATGCTCACATGTCATGAATATTTTGAAATATTCTCTATCAAAACACTTCATAAATTTAAATTCCTTTTTATGAAAGAGCATAGAATTCATTTTATAGAACCAATTAAGAAATTAAGAATTTGACCTCAAAGGCAAGGGAAGTAAAAGCAAAAATAAATGAATGAGACTGTATCAAACTAAAAAGCTTCTGCACAGCAAAAGAAACCATTGACAAGACAAAGAGGCAACCTACTGAATGGGAAAAGATATTTGTAAATAACACTTCTATCCAAAATATAGGGGCTGCTATCAAAAATATATAAAGAACACATACAACTCAAAAATAAAAAAGAAACCAAATAATCCAATTAAAAATAGGCAGAAGGCCTGAATTGACACTTCTCCCAAGAAGACATACAAATGGCCAACAGACAAACGAAAAGATGCTCAACTTCACTAACTGTTAGGAAAATGCAAATCAAAACTACATTGAGCTACTAACTCACACCTGTTAGAATGACTATCATTAACAGGACAAGTAATAACAAGTATTAGAGAGGTTGTAGGGAAAAAGGAATCCTCATACACTGCTGGTAGGAATGTAAATTGTTATAACCACTATAGAAAAGAGTATGGAGGTTCCTCCAAAAATTAAGAGTAGAATTACCATATGACAGAAATCCCTTTTCTGGATATTTACCAAAATAATTAATTTATCTGTAAAAATATATGTACCCCGATGTTCATTGCAACATTATTCACGGTGGCCAAGGCATGGAAACAACCAAAGTGCCCTTCAATAGATGATTGGGTAAAGATGTAGCTCACGCACGCGCGCGCGCGCACACACACACACACACACACACACACACACACTGGAATATTACTCAGCCATAAGAAAAGATGAAATACTGCTTGCTATTTGCAACAACGTGGATGGATCTTAAGATTATTGTGCTAAGCTAAAGAAGTCAGACAGAAAAAACTTGAGAATCATATGATTTCACTCATACTTGAGATCTAAAACTGAGAGCAACAAATGAGCAAGGCAAACAAACAGGGATTCATAGACACAGACAACCACAATTTAGTGGTTACCAGAGAGAAGGAGAGGAGAGGGGATGAAGATAAGTATAAAGGGAGTCAAATATATGGTGACGGAAGAAAAATTATCTTTGAGTGGTGAACACACAATGCAATATACATATAATGTATTATTGAATTGTACACTTGAAACCTATATAATTTTATTAACCAATGTCACCTCAATACATTTAATAAAAAATAAAATAAATAGGAAGAAAGAAATAAAGAAAAAAAGAAAGAAAAAAAGAAGGAAAAAAGAAAGGAAGAAAATAAATTCTTCTTAGAGAGGCCACATCATTTTTTTTATAATTTGTAAACAATAGGATATCCTGAAATAAACACCCATTCCAAAGACCTACCAAAATACTTTTTTTCTTCTAATTTTGTTATCCTATATAAGAAAATGTGCTATATACATAAAATGGAACATTATTCCACCTTTATAGATAAGCAAATCCTGTCATTCACAACATTATGGATAAACTTAGAGAATATTATGCTAAGTGAAATAAGTCAGATACAGAAGGGCAAATACTGGAGATAGATGTGGAAAAAGGGGTTAAATATGTGATGACAGAAAGAAATCTATGGGAAGTAAACACACAATGCAATATATATATGACTTACTGTTGAATTGTACACTTGAAACTTATTGGATTTTGTTAATCAATGTCACCATAATAAATAAAATAATAGTAATTATTAAAAATAATAAAAATAAAGAAAAATAAAAAACAAAGAAAAGATATATGTAAAAAAGGGACAAATACTTTATGAAACCACTTATATGAGAAATTTCAAATAGTCAAAATCATAGAATCAGGGAGTAGAATGTTGCTTTTTAAGGACAGTGAGAAATGAAGAATTAGTCAACATGTACAAAGTTTTAGTTATGCGAGATGAATAAGTTCTAAAGATCTACTGTACAGCATGGTGCTTATAGTTAACAATACTGTGTTGGATATTTAAAAATTTGCTAAGAGAGTAGATCTTGTATTAAATGGTCTTATCATACACACAAAATAATAATAATAAATAAATAAAAATAGCGGTAGGAAACTTTTAGCAGGAATTGATACATTTATGGAATAGCTTGTAGGGATGATTTCAAGGGTGTATACTTAGCTCTAAACTTATTAGGTTGTATACATTAAATATGCACAGCTTTTTGAATGTCAATTATACAACAATGAAGTGTTTTAAAAAATGTAGAATACATTTTGTTCCAATCCAAAACACATGATGACCCAAGACAGGTGTCTATATTAAAAAAAAAAAAATGATTTGATCTTCACTTGATGAAGTTATGTCAGGAACTGTCTAATTTTAGAACAAATCGTGTTTGCCAGAGAAGAAATATATTGCTTCATGTGACAAACTGGAGTTTAACTCTGATGATCCCACAAGTAATTTGGGAGTAATCTTGTCAAAATATTGCATTAATTTAGAAGTTTAATGTATGTTGGATGTTAGGAACTTTTTAGAAAGTACAGCAATGTGTTGCTAGTTAACAAGATGAGGATTTCATTTTTTATGAAAAAACTATTTGATCTGAATATAAGAATTTCTGCTGAGAAATGCAATAAAATTCTACTGTAAGCTATTATATCAAGAAGATAATTATAAGATACTCCATTTATATTTCCCCAAAATATCTTTTATAACTGGCACAGCTGGGATGAATACCCTAGAGCCAAATTTAATGATGTAAAATATGTAAAAATGTCCATTATTATGAACATTCTGCCAATATTGCTTGCATGTTTCTTGAATTTTTTGAAAAGACTTTATTAATTTTAACTTATAGGTCCCCTTCAACAAAATCTGTAATGTTGAATTAAACTATGAGAAATAATTATTCAATATTTTATAATTAGTAATTAATCTGTCAATTTTAATAAATATGTTATTGAATATATATGTACACACCTACATATATATACATACACACACACACACACAAGCTATGAATTTAATGATTTATGAGTTAACACAAAGTGAACATTCCTATTTTATCAACATCCTCAGGGTAAAACTTTTCCAACAATCCTTAAACCCTCCTTATGTCCTCTGCCAGTTCTACCAAGTCTCCTAATGTATTACCTCACTTTTTTATAACATTGAATTGTCTTTTTTTTTAATTTGATAAAATGTAATCATACAATATATCTTCTTTGTGTCTGTGTACTTTTACATAGTGTTATGTTTGTGATATTCATTCACGTTCTTCAGGAACCTGAGCATTTTGATTGATACATATTAGTTTAATGTTAAAATATACCACAGTTTATTAAACAGTGACAACTATTCCTAGCCATAAACTTTTCTCTAGTTTTGGGCTACTATGATTAAAGTTGCTATAAAAATCTTTGTACATGTTTTTAGTGTTTATATATAGTCATAACTACTGGATATATACACAGTTGTGAAATTAGCAAGCTTAGAATATGCATTTCTTCAAGTTATTGCTAAACAGCTTCCCAAGTAGTTGTACCAATTCATAGTCAAACCAGAAGAGCATGAGTAGTCTGTGCTTCACATCCATGCCAATAATATATGTTACTGGTATTGTCAGTCTTTCTACCTCTGCATTTATGAGAAGTGTGTGGTAGCATATCATTATGGATTTTATTGGTACTTCTCTGATGAATAATGAGGCTTGAGAACTTTCCTAAATGTCTGCTGAGGATTTTAATATTTTTTGATGTAAAATACCAGTTCAAGTTTTTAGACCATTATTCTATTAGTGTGAAAAATTTAGTGTTTTCTGAGAGCTCTTTATATAAGCTGGACACAACACTTTTGCTTTTTGTATGTATTGCATATATCTTTTCCCATTCTATGGCTTCCCTTTCAATATCTTACTGCTGTTCTTGATAAAGAAAGCTTATAATTTCTAAAGTAATGAAATTTATCAGTATTTTTCTATTATTTCTATTACTTAAAATTATGTTTGAAATTTTTTCTTGTTATAAAAATTCAAGATAATCCATATCAAGTATTCCTTCTTTCCTTTTTTAAATATACAAAATACATATTCTTAAATTTCTTTTTAAGACATAAAATTATTTTTGCAAGAGATAGGAAAGAAACAAATGTATGACTATTTAAGCTCTACAGACTAAATCCTTTAAAGATGTTCACATATATTTCAAAGTTTGATTTTGTTTTTAACTTTTTATATGTAATTGAAAAATGACCCTATCCTTATAACAAAAGTCTTTTAACAATCTACCAGAAATTGAAGTGAGCTTCAAGAGTTCAAAATACTACAAGAGAAATGTGATTTTTGATGTCATTTTCTGTGAAAATTTACTTGAAATTGCTTTGAAGTATTCTAAGTAATAAAGTTTTAGTTTTCATCTAGGTTTTGTTATTTCAAGTGTATACTGTCTTGAAAGCCTAACGGAAGTCTCAGAGTGCCCTTATGTTACACAAATGAAAATTAAAATATTTAAATTTGGAATAACATTTAAAAATTAGAGTGCCGAATAATTGGGCAAATAAAGATCTTTTCAGACAAATGTACTTAAGCAGGCTTTTTGTCCTTTCATTTCTAGAAATGATAACATCGCTCATGACCTTTATTAGCTTGAGCTCATCAACTCTGATGAATATCTGAAGGCCTCATTATGGTTTGATTATTACGACTTGCTTTTTGACATTTTAAGAAAGCATTTGATGATAAGGAGCTTGAGGTTCTATTTGTTTTTTGCTTGTGTACTGGAGATTTATTGCCTATTTAGAAAGAGAATACGTTTATGCTGAAAAATAAATTTTTTCTTTAATATAACTAGTATATGAGGATTTAAATAGACTCTCTGGAGATCATCTTATTCCAGTCTCATCCCTCAAAGCAAGGATTGTGGTTTGTAGTAGTATGTACTCACTAAATTCCTGTGGAATAAAATAAATTGAATATATCTAACCCCTTTCATTTAGGTGAGTCGGTATCATATTCTTACATTGTAAAGGATATTACATTATAAAAAGCTCTGGAGAAACTCATCCAATTCTTATTCAAAAAAAGTTGATGTTTCTTACAGATAAATTAGATGACTAGTCACTCCCAGGAAATAATATAATTCAGCTGTCATGGGTTACAGTGTACAAGTAAAAAATGTTTTTTATCTCACCAAATGGAAACTAATTTTATTAGTTAAGTTTCACATTTGAGAGATACAAAATCATATGATTGAACTTAGTTGAACAATTATTGTTTCTTCTGTGTTAGAATATAAGAAGAGTAGTATATTTGCATTTACTTTTATCACACATGTATTTATACCCAGTTATATTCATGGTGTTTGCGTTATTATCATGAAAGATAAAATGCATGTTCCTCCCCTCAAAAGTAAACTTTTATTCATTGCTATTTAGGATATTCATTGCTATTTAGGATATTTAAAGGTTTTTACATATTAAAAAGGTCAATGTATTGAGCAACTATATATATATTTAAGTTAAATTCCTGATCCAGAAATAAATGACTTGAAACAAGCACTACATATTGAGAAGAGGATATGACCTTTGAGAAGAGCTCAGAAAAAAAATGCTTAAAACCATACATTTTAAAATTATTATTAAACTTACTGGAGTGAAATTGGTGAATAAAATTATATAGGCTTCCGTGTACAACTCAGCAATACATCATCTGTATAGTGAACTGTGTGTTCACCACCCAAAGTCAAATCTCCTTCTGTCACCATATATGTGAAACCCTTTACCCTTACCTACCTCCCCTTCCCCTACATTCTTTACAATATACAATAGAATTTGTTTATCTCTGTATTTTTCAAAATTAAAAAGTTAAACATTTAGCAAAGCTGAATTATTTATTTTGATTATTATTTTATTAGTATTTCAATGTAAGAATTCAAAATGGTTATTCCAAGTTGTAACTCTGCCAGGTAAATGGAAAAGAGAAATGCTTCAGAAATGACGTGTTGCCATACTGCCCTTCTATCTAAAGGCTGCTCTTTGGAGGCACAGAGGTTCTGATTTTAGCCAGGAAGAAGTTAAATGAGAAAACAACAATCACCAATAACAGCCCTTTCTTAAGAGTTATTTGACTTCTAATTTTTTCAAACAATCTAGTGCCCTTTACAAACTTTCCCAACATTATTCTATTTTATATTCACTTATTTATTGTGGTAAAACTCCACGTGAGATCTGCTATTTTAACAAATTTTTAATATCACGATACTATTGTTAACTATAGGCACTGTGTTGTACAGCAGATTTCTAGAACTTATGCTTCTAGCATAACTGAAGCTTTATCCCCATCGAACAACCCTCATTTAAATGCAACATTATCAATGAAATAAGATACTTGTTGTTGGTTTGGCAATATAATTGGAATTCTTAATACAGATTTTATTCAGATAGAAACTAAATAATTTATTTTCAAATTTCTGCTTTGTAAAATTTACTTCCATCAAATTATACCATGTATAATATGAGAAAAATGTGTTTCTAAATCATCTTTCATGTCATACAGACTTTGAGAAACAGTTTAAATAAAACTTTCTCATTTGGATTTGTTAGATTGTAGACAGTGAAAAGCTGAGTCTGTTTTCATGACAGTTTGTAGACAAAATGTGTTGTTACACATGCATTCACTCCAAAAAAGTGATTTTTTTCAATGAAAATGTCTCAGAGAAAACTAAATTAAATAATGAATATTATATACAAAATCTGACTCTATTATATGAACACTTTTTAACCACATAAGAAAAACTTCTCAAAATTATATAAAGATCATATACTTTTAAGGAAATATGATATGTGTTAATTGAGGTCAATATAATCTGAAATACATAATCTATAATTTTTTAAGTGTACCTGTAGCATACTATCAAATGAATTTAATGTTTTACGGAAGTTGTCATCATGGGCCGCTATAACAAAATACCACAGGCTGGGTAGCATAAACATTAAAGATTCATTTTTCACAGTTCAGGAGACTGGAAAGATTAAAATTAAGGTGCCTGCAGAATTGGTTTTAGGCAAGGGCCCACTTCCTGGTTTATACATGGCAACTTCTTGCTGTATCCTCTCATGGCAGAGAGACAACTAGCCCTGGTCTCTTCCTCATCTTATCATCTCAACTAATCTAATTAAGTTGGCCCCACTTTTATGACTTCATCTAAACTTAATTGTCTCTCAAAGACCTCACCTCCTAATTATCCCCCAAGGACCTCACTTCCTAATGCCATCCCATTGGGAATTAGAGTTTCAGTATATGAATTTGGAAGAAACATTCAGTCCTTGACAGAGGCTTTATTTTCTATAAATGTTATTTTCTTGAGAATTACTATTTGTATTCTAAGTAGGAGAATAAGAAATACTAGTGACTGGGGCAGGGAGGGGAGTGGTGTGTAGGAGAAATGAAGAGAAGTTAAAAAGTAAAAAGGTTCAGTTATGCAGGATGAATAAGTTCTGGAAATCTAATGTATAGTATAGTTATAAGAGTTAATAATACTGTTGCATACTTGAAATTTGCTGAGAGGTAATCATAACTGTTCTCACCACACACATACACACAAAATTATAGTAAGGTAATTGATAAGTTAATAAGCTTAATTTTGGTAATCATTTCACTATATATATATATTAAAACATGATATTATGTATCTTATCATATGCAATTTCTATTTTATGTACCTTAATAAACCTGAAAAAATTTTTATCCAATTAAAAAAAAATGCAGACTCAGATGAGAGAATTGTTTTAGGACAACCTGTAACAAACCAAATTTTACAATGACGAACAAGCCTAAGATAGATTTCTTAGTCTTTCCAATTGACAGATATTTGTAATTCAGAGCATATCGATCTTAAATACAAGACATATAAAATGAACATATGAGGTTACTACAAATGAGCATTTCTAAAAAATACCAACTTGCATGTAGAAGCAAATCTAATTTTAGAAAAAGTGTATTTTTTCTTCTTCAGGCTCTCTTACAATTCTTGAGAATAAACAGTTCTGTGCAATGCAATTTCGTAAAATCAAAGATTGTCTGAAAAGAAAAATGTATAAGGAAATTAGTCTCTTGCACAGAATAAAAAAGTTAGCATGCTAATAATACTTTCTATTTGCACAGGCAAAATTACTCTTTTATGTATTTTGAACCATTATAAAAGAATCAAACAATAATATTTTATACTCAGATCATTTTTAAACATTTACTTTACTATTTATCAATTAATTTGTATACATTTGACTACATAGTTAGTATGCTATCCTTTTTCTTTACAGTATCTATGATAACTAACATATTTACCTATTAGAAACCTAAATTTTTAAAAAGATGTTGAATATTAAAACAAATATGCTGAGAAAATGATTTCATCAGTTGTAGGCATATCTTATATATTTTTAGATATGTTTAAATAAAATATTCTAAATAAAACATTACCCAAAATTTCCTTGCATATTTATTTCTTCTGGTAGGGTTTATAAAAGATAACTTTAAAGCATAGTCTCTGATATAATTTTTTTAAGGAAAGTAAATTTATGTTTTTGAAATAAAATCCGTGAAGTAAATAGAAGAAATATATAAATACCTATATTTATAATTAAAATTCTCTGCATAATTATGGTATTCTTATAGACATAATTTTAATGATGATATAATATTCTATCATAATATTGTCTCATATAAATAAAATATTTTGACTTGCTATTTGGACTATTTTAAGACCTTTTTCTTGTTGGAAAAATAATATTTCTAACATTTAAAAAATCTCATATTACAATTACACATTAAAATATTAGTATATGCATATATATGCATATCATTTATTTACATGTGCTTTATTTACATCTTAATTATTTTGATGATATTTCATATTCGTAAAATACTTTAATGTCTTCATGTATTAAATATTCAGTGCTTAGACATGCTATTTCTAACATTTTAGATGTTTCTTATTGCCTTATCATTGTCTCTCCTTCATTTGAACAATTAGTCATTTGGGGAATTTTCTTTTATAGAAAAAGTGGTGTTCTGTAAAAAGAAGAGCTGGAAACTTCTCTGATTAGATTAGAACTCCTGAAGCTACTTCAGGGCTTGCCACAGCACTCAGAGGCTTTACCTTCTTTCTAATCAGGATTTAGACAAAGAGAATTAATGATTTAATGATTTTTTTAAACCATGAAGTTCTTAGTCCCATAAAAACTACTTGTGCATTAGCAAACTTCATTGATGGCATCCATGAGATGAAGCTTCAGTCTTAAAATAATTGTTTAAAGTTTCTATATATATGAGATCTATTCTTCCATTATAAACTTAAAAGATGTCTCCAAAAAGCTGTTTTTTGTTTTTGTTTTTTTAAAGTATGCTCAATTCTCAAATCCTACTCATTACTCTTCTAGGTAAAAATCAGGTATGAAAAAAAAGGCCACTGATTCGGAGGCACTAGACCACAGAAAAACAATCTGTGTAGTGGAAAAGGAAATGAATAGGGAACTAGTTATTTAAAATAATTGCTGCTCTTTAATTATTGTAGTAATTTATAGAATTATTTGTGTCAATCTGAGGAAGAAACCATCTCTAATAACTCCTGTGACAGGACTGATACATTCCTTATCTCTCTCATAATTTTTTTTTGGATAAGAACCTATACTTGTTAGTGAAGTCAACTCAATATGCTTTTTGCTTCTTAAAGAATAGAACTTTGTGCTAGAAGTTCCGAGTTCCAGTCCTGGAAGTTTTGCAAATGTGTGAGGCAACTTATTCCAAGTTATTTGATCTCTCTAAGGCATAGAATCTTCCACTATAACAAATTTCTTTAAAATGATTATCCCTGGTCATTGAACAAATTTGGTGTAAATCTCAAATTTAATAATATAAAGGTTTTTTGTAAACAAGAAATTGCTATACAAAAATAACATACTATTAATGCATGTGACCTTTACTCAGACTAGCTGTATAGCATTAAAAGGGTTTTATTTCACAAGCATCTGAGTTTTCTTCTGAAAAAAAAGAAAAAGCAAGCTTGAACTACACAGCCTCTAAGACTGTCTGGTGCCATATCTTAAAATATTGCCATTCATTTCAAAGATTACCAAAAGAATAAGTGCTTACTGTGCTTAGCACTCATATCAATCGTATGTGAACCATCTTGACTTATATGCATGGACTGAACTTTTTCTCTGAGTGAAACTGCGATAATGTTTGGCTTAATTTATTTTCAGGCTTTCATTTTAGTATTATTATGTATGGATGTTGAGCATTCTGTATTCTAAAAGAATTGATTTGCATAGGACTTCTATTTACAGCCATGATATACTAGTTAACATTTTATGGAACTAGTAATATTTTTATATATGATAAAATATAATTTTATTCAGCAGATATTAAAACTTGTAAAATGTATATAGATATGGATACTAGATAGTTTTTTGATGCTTTGCATAAGCCATGATAGATTTCTTCTCCTAAGTATGCGACTGGGTGAAGCTCTTGAAAAACACTTTATTACTAGAATGTAAGGGACCTTTGGGCAACATACATAAATTAGTGAAAGTGTAGAAATGTCTATGAGGAAATTTTAATAAGCTTTAATAGCTGCTAACAGTAAAAAGTATCTTTCATATTCATTAGATATCCTCAGGAATAAATTCATTTTCTCGTTATTCTCATTCATTCATCTTTGTATATCTATTAAATGGAGATCTTACTCCGTGATCAGCAATGCTTGGATAGAGATGAATCAATATTCATGTTTGTTTTTAAGTTATATTTTTAAATGTTGCATTTTTAATTCAAGTTCAATCATATGCTATTTTTTACAAAAATGTCAAGTATATTCTAATTTCTTACTTTCACTGCCCAAAATATATTTAAACACTCCAGTTCAACTATTTATATTAAAAGAACTGTGAGAATAAATCTGAGAATGTGTTTTGTTTATCAGAGTTAATAGGTCATTTGACTAATAAAAAATCACTATGAAATAGTACCTTTAAGCAATAATTATTTTCAAGATAGCATTACCCTTAAGTGTTCCATAGTTGTTTATATTATGTGGTTTCTGTTTTTAAATTTATTTTTGTATTAGTTATTAATTTTATTCTAGCTTTTACCAAATATTAATATATCAATACTTCTGTTTTTATTTTTCTTTATTTCTCACCTTCCTTTTTTAAAATATGTTTTTAAAAATATATTAAATTTTTAATGTATTTTTTAAATATTTGGTTTGTTTATTTTAAATGATTTAATCAGAACAGAAGTTATACCATTTTTGAAAAACAACACTTTTTTATTGTGGTAAGAACATTTTATATGAGATTTACTCTCTTAAATTTTTAAGTACACAATACGGCATTGTTAACCACAGGCACTATGTCATTCGTACAGCAGGTCTCCAGAACTTACTCATCTTTCATAACTAAAACTCTATAAGCATTGATTAGCAACTGCCCCCAACTCCTGGAAATCACCATTCTACTTTCTGTTTATAGGAATTTGACTCTTTTAGATACCACATATAAATAGAATTATGCAATATTTTGTTCCTCTGCGATTGGCTTATTTCAGTTAGCATGATGTCCATAAAATTCATTCATTTTATTGTGTATGATTGAATTTTCTTCTTTTTAAGGCTGAATAAAATTCCATTGTCTGTATATACCATATTTTCTTTACCCATTGACCTGCTGATGGACATTTAAGTTGTTTTCATAACCTGACTATTATGAATAATGCTGTAATGAACACAGGACTGCAGATAGCTCTTCATGATTTCAATTTCCGTTCTTTTGGATTTACATCCCTAAATAAGATTTCTGGGTCATAAATATTAATATTAAAAATATTAAGAGTTCCAATTAGTGAAAACAAGATGTCTTTTGTCTGTCTTTAATTTCTTTCATCAATGTTTTTTAGTTTCAGTGTACAAGTCTTTCCCTTCCTTTAAATTTTTATCGTAATAATAATATTTTATTATTTTTGATGTTATTGTAAACAAGATTATTTTCTTATTTTACTTTTCAGATAGTTTATTATTAGTGTATAGAAAGAAACATTTTTGTATTTTGATTTTGTATCTTACATTTTTAAGTTAGTTAATTAGTTGTAACAGTGTTTTTGTGAAGGGTTTTTATAGAAACGATCATGTAATTTTCAAACAGGGACAATTTTATTCCTTTCACGTTGGAATACCTTTTAATTCTTTTTCTTGCCGAACTGCTCTGGCTTGAACTTTCAGTAGTCTGTTGAATAGAAATGGCATACATTTGTGGGCATTGTTGTCTTTTTTCTTGTGTTAGTAGTGAATAAGCTTTTTAAAATTTTCCCCATTAGCATGATGTTAGCCATGAGCTTTTCATATGTGGCCTCTATTTTGTTAAGGTAACTTTCTTCTATTTCTAATTTATTGAGAGTTTTTATTATAAAAAATATTTTGCATTTTGTCATATGCTTTTCCTGAATTTGTTGAGTTGATCATATGGTTTTATACTTTATTTTGTTAATGTGGTATATCTTATTGATTGGTAAAGGTTGAACTATCCTTGAATCCCAGAGACAAATCCCATTTGATCATGTTGTAGTTTTTTTCTTTTTTTTCTTTTTTCTTTTTTTAATGTGTTGTTAAATTTAATTAACTAGTCTTTGGTTGAAGGTTTCTGCATCTATGTTTATTGGAGATATTGGCCTATAGGTTTTTTTTCTTGTATGTCTTTGTCTGGCTTAGTATCAAGGTAATGCTGCTAATAAAATAAATTTGGAAATGTTCTCTCCCCTTCAGTTCTATGGAAAAAATTGAGAAGGATTGACATTAATTCTTCTTTAAATGTTGGGTAGAATTTTCCAGTGAACGATCTGTTCCTGGATTTTGTTTGTTAGAAGATTTTTGTTATTGATTTAATCTCCATACTAGTTATAGGCCTGTTCTGACTTTATATTTTACCACTTATACATTTTAGCTCCAACTTTCCATTTTCTATGAATATCTATACACTTAATGTATACACTTGGCATTCAGCATACTTACTTCACACTTAATAACTGAAAATCTGAATACTAAATAAAAAGATATTAAATGGAAAAAGTTTATATCTTTTCAGTCTTTGTAAGTTGTATGTTTCCAGTAATTTATCTATTTGTTCTAGGTTATTTAATTTGTGGGCATACAATTCTTCATAGTTGTTCTTATGATTTTTAACTCAATGGCAACAGTTGTAATGCCACCACTTTCATTCCTGATTTTAATCATGAGTCTTCTTTATTGTTTCTTAGTCCATCTAGCTAAAAATTTGTCAATTTTGTTGCTTTTTTAAAAATAAAAACAACTCGTTTTATTGATTCTTAAAAATTTTTCTATTTTTTTCTGCTCTAATATTTACTATTTCCTTTCTTCTGCTAACTTTAGACTTGGATTATCTCCCCCCTACCTTTTTTTCTATATATTTGAGGTATAAAGTTAGGCTTTTTTTTCCCCCTCTTTAATCCCTCCCCCCCACCGCCGACTCCTGACCTATGTATGTTGCTGTTTCCCCTTTTTTAAAAACTGGACCTCAGAAGGTAGGGTTTCTCTCCCCACTCACTCGGGATATGCACCCAGGGCCTGCAACACCTGGCGCACTGCGGGGGGGCGGGGCGCTGCCGCACGTGGGGTCTGGTCTGTGGCTCAACCTGGGGCACAAACCCAGGACCTTCTGCGTGTAAAGCAGACATGCTAACCACTACACTATGGAGCCACCCCTAAAGTTAGGCTTTTTAAGTGTAATCTTTCTTCTTGTTAATTTAAGTGCTTATTGCAAACTTCCCTCTTAGTACCACTTTTCTGGTCTTGCACAAGTTTTGGTATGTTGTGTTTTCACATGTTTTTGAACGAAAATATTTTCTAATTTTTCTTTTGAATTCTTTGACTCATTGGTTGTTCAAAAGTATGTTTTTTGTTTTTTGTTTTTAATTTTCAAATGGAGCCAATAATCATATATAAGAAATTCTACCAAGTAGCAGCAGAATGCAGATTTTTCTCAAACATACACAGATCATTATTCAGGATAAATCACATATTAGGTACCAAATATGTCTTACCAAATTTAAGACTAAAATCAAGTATCTTTTTAACCACAATGGAATGAAACTGGAAATCATAACAGAAAGAAAATTTTAAAATTATCGACAACTAATTTTAAATAATCAAAAGCACATTGAAATATACACTGAAAGAAGTATCATTTTGACATTACATTTTTGAGGAGGCATGATTTTCCATCAAATATATTTTTAAAAATCATTAAAAAAATATTTATTCCTTTTTTTCTTTCTTTTACTTTCTGTAGAATAAAATATATAGAAACAAAATAAATCTCACCCAGGCAATCCAGTACGTTGGATTTCTGAAAATTCCTCTTTAGATACAAAATTATGCATCTGTTTTGCTCTCTGATTTTACTCCTATCTTACTGGAAATTTCTACATAATTCCTTTGACTGTTTATTTCTCATCTTTATCATATCTAAATACTGCAGTATCTCAAGATGCAAACCTTAGACTTTTTAAAAGTGCAATTTAAGTATGAACAAACCATGAGCCCCACAAATTATAAAATCAATGAAGACTATGGTGCCTAAAGAAAAATTCATTGTACTCATCCTTCATTAGTATTCATCTACTATTTTAAAAAAGTTTTTTTAAAATTTATTTATTTTAATTAGTTTCAAGTATACAATACATTGGTTAGACATCTATATAGTTCGTAAAATGACCCCATCAATTGCTCCCTCCTTCCCTTGATCCACCACCTAGCCAAAATATTAATGCTAACTGCATTCCCTATGCCGTGCTCCCCATCCTTGTGACCAACCATCAGCTACCAATTTGTACTTCTTTAACCCTTTATCTCATTCTTCCAGTCCCCCAAAGCCCCTTCTCCTCTGTCAGTCACCAAAATGTCCACTATATTTGTGAGTCTGTTTTTGCTTAGTTTGTTCTTTTTATTCCTTAGATTCCACACATAAATGAAATTATATAGTGTTTATTTTTTTCTGTCGATCTAAGTCCATCAAAGCAATATCTTTTTCCATCCCTTTCCTTTTCATATGTATGGGTCTTGTTTTCTTATCTTTTCAGTCACTCTAGCTTGTGGCTGGAACACAATTCTTTTCCATTTAAGATAATTATTGATAGGAATGTAGATGTTGTCATTCTTTATTCCTGTTTTTGATATGGTTTTTTCTTCTTAAAGAAGTCCCTCCAACATTTCCTATACTACTGGCTTGATGGTGATAAATTCCTTTAGCTTATTTTTGTCTGGGAAGCTCTTAATCTGTCCTTGAGCTCTAAATGATAGCTTTGCTGGATAAATTATTCTTGGTTGTATATTCTGGGTTTTCATTCTGTCAAATAGTTTTTTTGCCAAACCTTTCTGTCCTGCATAGTTTCTTTTAAGAAATCAGCTGCCAGTCTTATGGGTGTTCCCTTATAAATAACTATCTGTTTTTCTCTTGTTGCTTTCAATATTCTTTTTCTGTATTTAACCTTTGGTATTTTAATTATGTGTCTTGGTGTGGACCTCTTTGGATTTCTGGTTTTTGGCATTCTCTGAGCTTCCTGGGGTTTTATATCCTTCATCAGAATTGGGAAGTTTTCCATCATTATTTCTTCAAACAGCTGTTCAACTCTTGATTTTCTTCAGTTACACTGATCAGATGGATATTTGGACCCTTAAAAGAGTTCTATTTTTTCCTTGAATTATTTTTAAAGTCTTTACATCTTATCTTTTGCTCTTCTGATTGTGTGTCTTTGGCTTTCCAGTCCTCTAGATAAGGCATTTGATCTTCTTCTTTATTCACTTTGTTTATTCCTTTGTTTATTATAATTAATATACTTCTTATCTCAGATAATGTGTTCTTCATTTCAGACTGGATCCCTTTCATAATTTCTATTTCCATTTTTTATGTTTTTTATCTCTTTGT
>NW_011888839.1:4010505-4016380 GCF_000151845.1 Pteropus vampyrus
GCTTCCCTTGGGCCTTCATTCCGACAATGTCTCCCTGTAAGACCCTGGTGCCCCCTGTGCGCAGCTGAATTGGCACTGGTGCTCAGAGGAAGCAGGTCCATCACAGCAAAAATTTGCTCGTGGACTCAGCCCATTTAAGAGGCTTCTGCCGCTGCTGCTGCCTCCATCTCACTCAGCCATTCAAGACCGAGCAGACCCGCATCCTTGCCCTGTCTTACTTTCTGCTATTACAGTGTGCTTTCCTGGATTTCGCCTTAGTTGTATGGCTTGTTCATCAAGATTCCAGGCGATTTTTCCTTACTGCTGCTTCTTGTTTCCATCACAACTGTAATTTGGTCACCAGAGGGATGAACAGAGCCTCTATCATCTACGCCATTTTTCCCCCAGTCATTGCCCATTATTAAATCTCCTCTTCCTCTTTTCTCAAATTCAACAAACATTTTTCATATTCTTTTTTATGAACAAACTGCATATATTTACTTCGAAATTCTTGCTTTTTATTATCCAATAGATATAATGTTCTATATGTGAAAATTGCTTGCTTATCTTGGTTTTCCATGAAATAAAAAAAATATTCTTGCATTAAAATTAATGAAAAATATAAACGTTTCAATTAACATCTTTTATTTAGTATCCACTTTTTCAAGTATTAAAGTAATTAAATGTGAAATAAGTGGGCTGAATGCCAAGTATGTCTATGTATGAAGTGTATAGATATTCATAGAAAGTTAAAAGCTTGTCAAAATGTACAAGTGGTAAAATACAAGCTCCATTTGGTCTCAGTGACTACACTAATATAGTTATAGAACTGGGGTCCTGTAATATAATGACAAACATAAATAATATCACTGCTACAATTTGGACCTGTCAAAATTCTAAAGGCCAAGATAAGAAACATGAATTTTATTTTATAATCAATCAGTTGGGTCATATAAGGTTAAAACATAAAAAAGACAGTTTAAAAAGTTTACAATATTGAGTACAAGTTGTAATTGACCGTATTTTAGCCTTTTAGTTTTAAAATATTTTTGATAGTGTATTTTCTTCTTTCCTACTTTTATACTATTTATCAATTATTTTTACAAATTCTTTAACTAAATATATCATTTTCAGTTGGTCTGTTATGCTTTAGAAATGTTTTGCCTATTTGTTATCTTGCTATTGTCCTCAATTTTAGTCTTTTAAACAAAATAGTAAACTGAAACTTCAAAGAAAGAACTTTTTTTCTCTTTTTCTCACTTGTAATTAAATAGTTCTTTTTTCAGCAGGGGCTCAAGTTAAATGTTCTTCCACACAATTGACAAAGCAAGTATGGTGCCTACTTCTCATTCCTTCAAAGAATCTGCTAAATTACCCTTAACGTCTCTTCGTTTGACTATATTCTTATGTATCCTATAGAGTTTATTTTCAAGGAACATTTGACAAGAAGTATTCTTCAATGTTTTGCTTGCTGCTCCTTTAGTAGTGTCAATCTTGAACTCCCACTGCCCTACAAATTGTATTTCTTCAGGCAAAGTGACTTTTTAAATAAATTTTCTTTTACAATAGACTAAATCAGGTAAGCAAATGTAAGCAAAGAGAACATATAGAATGATACACTAGACAGTGATTAATTGACTATAAACTTGCATATATTTCAGAGAAAAATATAAAGGGAGAAGAAAAAAGATATTTGAGGTATTTAGTGAGTATGCATTGAGGTTAAATTTCAAAAAATATATTAAAAATCATGACTTGCATCTTTATTTTGAAAAAATAGAAGTTTAGAAACTTCACAATTTATAATAGTTATATCTTTCAAAATATTTACTATTATATGGATAGAAATCTTAAAAGGCAGTATTTCAGGAGAATGCCATCATATCACTCAAAACACGCTTAATAAGATTTGTAGTGTATAAAAAGAATAAAGATTAGTGGCCAGTCAAAAAGCTTAATTCAAACATCTTTTATGTTAGATGTTAAATCAGAAGATCAAAAAGATAACTAGTCTAAAAATCAGGACTCAAATTCAAATTTTTTTGTTCTTCGTAGTAATTTTTCTGAGTAAAGATCATGAAACAAATATCAATGCTTAGTCTTTTACTTCTTCGTGTGTTCTTTGATTCACCAAAATTTTCTTAAATGAATTAGGCACCCTTAAAATATGGTGTTTGGTAAATACTGTTGTCACCATTGGGGTTGATCAGAGTTCAGTGTCACCCCAAGGGCAGCAGGGGTGGGAGAGGGATTAGATGTCACAGACGTGTAGTTAGCAATTTCCCTCGGTTCTTCCTCAAGTGACGCAGTAAAGAATTATAGGTCATTGAGATTTAGAAAAGATTTATTAAAAGTATATTTTAGAAAGACAAAGGATGCCCCAAGGAGGCACATGGTCCCAGTACTGTAATCAACACAAAAAAGCCACACACACACACACACACACACAAAAGAAATGATAAATAGACTGCAAAAAGGCCACACAAAAAGGGCCTAGAAGGACAGAAAAAAAGGACTCAGAAGTGGGAATATCTGTCTTATATGTGGGCTGTGATGAGTGGTTACAAAGGTGTTCCTAGGTGATTGGCAAGTAAAGTCATTTCGACTGACTCCTGGCTGCT
The DNA here is from genome assembly GCF_000151845.1 of Pteropus vampyrus. NCBI lineage: Eukaryota > Metazoa > Chordata > Mammalia > Chiroptera > Pteropodidae > Pteropus > Pteropus vampyrus. The sequence goes on from NW_011888839.1 coordinate 4,013,106, forward strand.
ATATAACTATTCACCTAGTGAGCATGTGCTTACCAGGAATTCAGTCTGTTATAATTAGATTCATGAACTTCCAGTCATAAACAAAGTATTATAATGAAGCTTAAATTGTAGGCAAATTAAGGTAGTACCTTCTGCGCAGGCGTCTGTAGTCGTATTAGGCCAGCCGAGATTATGACCCTCCTGTCCTTTGTCTCTGGGGATGCAGGAGGAATTCTCTAACTACTAATAGGGTGTTCTTTGTGCAGTCTCTGGTCTGGGCCCCTATTCTTTTGTTTCCCTTGTTGCTCATGTCTGACTAGTTACCTAAAACTGTTACCATGAAAACACAGATAAAAATAAACCACTTAGTTAATGACTCAGTACTGCCTTTTGTTTGATGATAAAATAGCAGTTATGAAAATTAATGGTAGCTGATGTAACAAGTAAGTCTCAGTGATTCAAACAAACAAAATTCTTGCTTAAATCTCAGGCTCTTGCAGTCCAAGATGACTCTCTTTTTATAGGGCATTCAGAGCTCTGGTTCTTTCCATCATGTAACTCCACTGCATGAGAATCCTTTATGTCCAACCACTACTCAAAGTTCATCCACATTGTAACATATGTCAGAATTCCCTCCCTTTTTAAGGCTGAAAAACATTTCATTGATGTATATACTGCATTTTGCATATTCATTCATTTGTTAATGGATACTTGCGTAGCTTCTGCATTTTAGCTATTGTGAATAATGCTTCTATGAACATGGGTGTACAAATATCTTCTTGAGAACTTGCTTTCAATTATTGTATATACAAAAGCGGAACTGCAGGATCTTACGGTAATTTCTATTTTTAATATTTTGAGAAACCACCATACTTTTCCCCCACAGTAGCTGTAGCATTTTATATTCCCACCTTTAGTTTGTTCTTTGTTTTCAAGTTCCTTAAGTTGAAAAGTTAGGTTGTTGATTTGAGACCATTCTTGTCTTTTTAATACCAGCATTTATAAGTGTATATTTCCCCATAAACAACACCTTTGCTGCATTGAATAAAATTATAGCATATTGTGTTTTTTGTTTTTGTTTATCTCTAAGTATTTTCTAATTTCCTATGTAATTTCTTCATTAATCTATTGATTGTTTAAGAACGTTTTGTTTAACTTTGACAGGTTTGTGAATTTTTCAGTTTTATTTCCTTTATTGATTTCTCTGTTGTGGTCAGAGAATATATTTTGTATGATATCTATTTTTTAAAATCTTTTAAAATTTAATTTGTGGCCTACCATGTGATCTCTCCTGAAAAATGTCCTATGCACACATGAGAAAAGTGTATATGTTGTTGTTTTACGGTAAAGTGTTCTTTATAGGTCTGTTAGATAACTTATTATGTTATTTAAGTTTTCTATTCCCTTACTTCTGTTTGACTGTTCTACCCATTATTGAGAGTGAGATGTTGAAGTCTCTAAGTAATATTTTAAACTCTCTTTCTCCCTGAAATTCTCTCAGTTTTTTTCTTCATATACTTTGATCTTCTGTCATTGGGTGCAAAATTCTTTAGAACTGTTATATCATCTTGCTGTATTAAAAGATGTTTTGCCCCTCCCCGGTGGTAACAATGTTACTTTGGGTACTAAAGACAGGAGTGTTTTATCCTCCTTTTTTTTTTTTTTTTTTTATTCAGATAGAATTTTCTTTATTTTTCTTCTTGACCTCAGTTATTTTTGAAATTACCTAGTGGAAACTATTGGAAAAAAAACTTGAAATTGAGGGCAAATTCTTCTTGTGTGTGGCTCCCAGTTATTCAAAATTGGCATTAAAATTTCATTTATTTATTCTTACAAGCTTGTTATGGAGGTCACCACTTTTTCCTGTGTATGCCCAAAGTAAGAGTTTATATATTCTATCTCTCTTTGAAAGAATCTGTAATCCTTTAGAATTTATGATTGCCTTATAACTAGAACTTTGCGATGAGCTCAAGAGACATTTTGATTTCTTGCATCATCAGGTTTTTACTTGTTTGATTGAGAAAGAGGTTTTCATGTGGCTTTCTATATCATAAGAAAAAGTAGGACTACTCTTATTTTTCTCTAAATGAAAAACAAAGGTGATTGACTAGTGGAAACAAGACTTTTAAATTACAAGATGATAGTCATAAATAAGAAAAAACTGAAAATTATAATGTTATCCCACATTGGGTTTTAGGAACAATGGATACTCAATGCGAATTAGATATGACTTTCTTTAAACGTTTCTGTTTCCCTTTTAGAGACACTAAAGACATATTCAAGAAAGCAAAGACAAAAAGGACTTTCTCCTCCCACAGCTTCAGGGAGAATCAATTTCAAGAAGGGATGGGAAAATGTAACATTTGATTTGATTTAAAGCAGAGCCTGAGGGGCCTAACTTCAAGCCTAGTTTGAAGCCCTAAGTGATAAAGATGTATAGGGGAAGCAAGAAGGTTATGAATACACATTCATGCTATTAGAAAGTGAGAAAATTATTTATTAGCCCAGTGCTCTACAGAACACAGCAGGAAATTAGACAGTACATATGTATGAGACATAGTCTAAATCTGAAAAATACCAGTTTTTATTAACTTGCTTTGAAAGATGACCGGAAAATTGCCTTAATCTAATGGGATTAATAAAATGAGTCAATGTTTAGAAGTAGGGGTAGAAAAATGTCAAATATTTCTGTCTAATATTTCTGTTACTATAAATCTCATATAGATGGATAGAGAAGAAAGAAAGAAAGAAAGAAAGAAAGAAAGAAAGAAAGAAAGAAAGAAAGAAAGAAAGAAAGAAAGAAAGAAAGAAATAAAAAGAAAACATATTATAATGGCATCGAATTAAAAATACATTTGTTAAATTAGCAACTCTAATAAAGAGCACAATTTCTGTAAAAACAATTGTATAGTTTCCCCATATATTTGTCACGCATGCCAGGACAGAGAGCTATGACCACAACCACAAAGCTTCTGTACACTAAATTTCTTATCTTAATTATTATTCTAAAATGCTCATGGGACTTCCAAGGTAAAGAGATTAGGTCTCACTCATTATCCTCTATGTGAGTCATACAAAATGTTAGGATAGAAAGGAGGATAGGTAGAGTTGCTACTCTGACGAGATGGTTGTGACAGGTCAGTGAAGAATAGCAGACAAGAGGGCAATGATTCACTAAACTCAGGGTTAGTGAGAGGATTTAGAATTATTCTACAGCAGCCTGTGACAGGGTTTTCAGCAGCCTAGCCAAGGCAGTTGGAGGTTAGCAGGAGCCAGGACCTGTCCCATACATTATG
>NW_011888839.1:4017199-4017473 GCF_000151845.1 Pteropus vampyrus
ACATATATGTATATATACATATATATTTGCACATATATATGTATATACACACACATATATAATTGCTGCTGAGATCAAGTGGAAAAGGTAAAACCATGCTGAACAAAATAATGTCTTGGCAGTCCCTCTGGGCTCTGTGACTATGATTTTGACTGGCTACATGCATACCAAAGATATGAAATTTATTGATAAACTGCACTCAAATACCAATGACAAAGTGAAACAGCACACCTTGTGTTCTGGAAGAAGCACATAAGACACGCTAGGCCAAGCA
>NW_011888839.1:4018748-4031847 GCF_000151845.1 Pteropus vampyrus
AATTTATTGATAAACTGCACTCAAATACCAATGACAAAGTGAAACAGCACACCTTGTGTTCTGGAAGAAGCACATAAGACACGCTAGGCCAAGCATTCTCCATTTGTAGCACATAGGTAGAGAAATTATTCAGCAAGTCTTATTAAACAACAGTCTTAATTGATGTTCCAAAGAAAGAATCACCTTCAACTACATTGAGAACTAGTTCAAATGGATGCATCTAACATCATGCTTTTCAAGACTGAGATTCTTCACTGAGAAGTAATAAGAAAAGAATCTTAAATTTGGATTGCCACCAATTCTGTAGAAAGGTGAAAGGTGCTGCAGCTGTTGCAAAGTTGGTTAAAGTGGGAAATAGAATACTGTGGCAGTGAGAGAAAGCTTAACTATTACACTACATGGAAGCCAGAGAATTCATTGAATTTGGCATGGTTCTTAAGTTTATGGAGCATTGCTTTTGGTGGTACCCTTGCATAGCCTGGTTGAGAAAATGCTTGTATGCATTCTAGCTGAGGCATGTAATGCTATAGTTCTTCAGCATTCAGCCTTATTCGGCATGGATGAATCTGAAATAAATGTTAATGAGGATGCTTAGAAGTCCATAACCATTTAAAATTAGACAGAAAAGCATCAGAAGAAAGCTTGGGTCCACAGGGAGAAACTGTTACTAGAAACAATGTGATGTCTCTAATTTTAATAAAGTAATACAGGTTGTTTTTTTTTTTTTAAAAAATAGTAGAAAGAAAGCAAGAACTGGGTATCTGCAAAACTCCTTTGAAAAGGAATATCACTCAAACTGAAGAGGAAGTAAGTTTGATAATCAGATGCTTTAAAAGACATCCTTAGACTTCTAACCTTATATATGATTTTTCCTTCTGTGTGATGTAATTTTATTTTTACAATATAACATTAAAGGTATTGGATCTCCCCTAAATCCCAAACATGGTCAGAAGCCGTGGATTAGAATCATGAATATTATTCTAACCATGGATGACACTGTGCATATATTACTCTAACATCATGTAGTAATGTGGAGGTGATATCATTGTGGACATTAATGTACAATTTGAAATGTACATTATTTTAAGCTTTTTTTGAAATTGTTTTACACTTTTAAATGTAGGTGGCAAAGATTCTTAGAATCATTTTAAAGAATAAAGATATCGCAAGTAACTATAAATTTTACTATAATGTTAATTTACAAATGGTAACAAATTATTTTACAGTAAAAGAAGTAGTAAGATACTATACCTTTAGTTAAAAAGCATTTACCAAGGCCATATGCTATCAATCTCATAGGTAAAATAAACCTGTACAGGCTTTAGATATAAAAGACATGTTTTCTTGTTGTAATTCAGTCTTTCTCTTACCTACTCCTTTTTCTAAGAACAAGAAAATATTAAAGTAAGAATTTATGTATTTATGTTAATATGACTTTCTTCGAATGACTCCATAATCCTAGATTTGTTTTATTTACTTTTTTTGTCTTTAGTTTCATAATTGACCTAACAGGGAAACAGATCCATGGATAGAAGTTCTAAAAAAGATTTTATTCTACTTCATTTTATGCGCTAATGAGAAAAAATAAGCTGTTGCTGCTACTGCTTTTCTTAAGCCACAAATATAGCACAATAACACCAAAGAATCTCATATAGAGCTATTATCTTCATACTGGTTAAATGGTGATGAATTATATTAAATAAAGCATGAATTTATCATATCTGTATCCTTTACTTTCTCCTATTTTTTCCTCTGTATTCATTTATTCAAGAACTCAAAGAGCTTGCTCAAAATCTCAATAGCTTTTATTAAATTTATGTGTAACAACAATGTATAATATATCGGTAGTTTTAAAGTATTTGGAGCCATTGACATGGCAACTCATATAGTTTGAGATTTTTTCTAGGCAGATGTGACACACTATACAGCACTATTGCACTTATTTTAAGATGTATGAGCTGAATGATTTGTGTTAAATTTGTTTTCAGCATTATAATCGAATATACTTTATGTATCAAATACATTTTATACAGGAATGAGAGATTAATTTATTTAAATAGGTTTATTCACAAAAACACAATAGCATTTTAAAATGTCAAATGTGATTTGAAATATAGCATCACTGTTTTGAGTTCAACATTTACAATTTTCAACAAGTTATAGGTCATTAAGCAAGCTTTCAGGGCCAAGTGCTATTATCACTGAAAAAAAGGCATAAAATACACAGTGGTATTACAACTCACTGTGTTAAAAAGGAGAGTAACGCTACATTACTTGAGTAATTATATTTAAACAAAAGTCAATCTCCATAAAGCCTGATGTTCAAACTTTACTGGGATAAGTATTAAAGAAGAAAACCACTTTTAGCAGTTTACCTGATGTATTTTTAATGATTTGCTTTGGTTAGTATTGCAAATTACACAAAAGATAAAATAAATGGATTTTTTGGAGGTGTCTAAAGATAGCTACTACAGGCATGGGCCATCCATGAGAGGAGCCCCCATATTTAAGTTTCATTACCTTCTTCATAAGTCTGCCTTTAATTGTGTTCACTTCTTTACCCAAATAGTCTTTATAATCCATAGCAATCCATCTCTGTATCAGCCCACTGAACAGAGTTGCTTTCATCAAGCTTATTAGCAATCTACTTTTTCAAAACTATTGGTCATATTTTTGGCCGCAGATTACCTCTCAGAATCTTTCAACATGGTTCATCTCTCTTCTCTAATTTAAATATTGTCTTAACTTATTCTGTGATGTCGCACAAGTAACTAAAGGATGGCAGGCCTGTATACTAAAAATTATCAAGTAGTTAAGAATTATGTTTATTTAATTAAGAGTTTGACAGAAGTTACTCTGTAAAAATAAATGATCAATTTACAGAAAAAAAAAGATAATATATTTAGTAAAATTTTATTTGCATGTATTTATACAGACTTATCAATATAATTCTTAATTAAAAGGTTAACAATATTTATTATTGATTGAGAGATATTTTTAATTATTTTCTCCCTTATTTATTCTCATTGTTTTATTTTTATTTCATAGTAAGCATGCATTATTGTAAAGCTAAAAGTAGGACTGTGATAGTTAATTTTATGTGTTAATTTTACTGGGCCTCAGGGTGCCCACACATTTGGTCAAATAGTCTTGCAGAAGTTTGTGAGTGATAGGATTAACATTTGAGTCCATAGGCCGAATAAAGCAGATTGCTCTCCTTAATATGGTGGACCTTATCCAATCAAAGACCTGAAATGCACAAAATGATTGATTAAGAGGAAACTTCTAATGCCTGACTAAATTGAGTTGAGACATTGCTTTTTTCCCGCCTTCAGATTCCAACTGAAACACTCACTATTCTGTTCTCTTGAGCCTGACAGCTTGTGGAACAAAATTATACCATTGGCTCTTCTTGCTCTCAGGCCTTCAGACCCAGAGTGGAATTACACCATTAGCTCTCCTGGGTCTCCAGCTTGACAACTATAGATCTTGAGACTCTCAGACTCAATTACTTAAGCCAATTCCTTAAAAAAAACAAACAAACAAATACATACATACATACATACATACATACATACGTACGTACGCACATGCATACATATTCCTTTAGGTCTTTTTTTCTGAATGACTATAAATTAATATATAGACATTTTTATTTTGAAAACAATGCAATTAAAAAGGACAATAAGGACTAGTTAAAATGAGAAACAATTAAAAGCATTTTTATTAGAATCTCTGTTTTATAGTTAGAGTTTTATAGTGCTTCATTTTAAAATTCAGTTAATATTTTATTAAAGATATAAAATTTTACATACTACTTTGAAATCCACTATTTTTTTTTCATCTCTCCTGTATTAGTCCTCTTTCTTTTATCATAAATTCATAGCCCTTCCAGATCTCTTCCAGGCCATATTTCTATAATGTTATTCTACATGCACACCACTCTTTTTCACGTATTCAATCTATAATTGATATATTTCATGTGCTACAAAACTTGCTTTTATAATAATTTTGAAATCCGTGATTTAAAATATAAATCATTATTCTTTTTAGTTGTTACTTTTTATTTCTACCATCTGAATATACAATACTTTTCTAGTAATAGCAATTTGGACTATTTTTCAGATATTCACAAAGGATAATCGCTTGATCAGAAGCTATACTAATATTTAATTCTCATTTTAATTCCAATTAAAGTGCTTATACCAATGTGCATTTCTACCATCTGTGCATGAGAGTTCTGTTTCTATAAAACTTCTTATCAATTAATAGTTTCATATCTAACTTTTGCTAATATTTAAAGAAAATATCTTTTCTTCAAAATTTTTATTTTCTTAATTGTAGAAAGGTATTATTTTAATATAATTATTAGTTATTTGGGATTACACTTCTGAAAACTGCTTATTAGTATTTATAGAAGACTCTTCTTGCGTAGTTCGCATCACCTTGGTTCATCTTGGTTTTTAGCACTGACAAGTTTAGTGAACAGTTCTGTACAAACTTACACAACCAGCAGCTAGTCTTAAGACTGCAATGAGAGACTTTATACATTGTGCCTCAGGGCTTTCTGGAAGACCAGAAAGAGTTTGCACAGATAGTTTTCAATCACTGCCTTGAAGTGCTGGACATAAACCTCAAAAGTCAATCTTCATGCAGTGGAGGTTAGGAACCAATGCTGGAACTAGGATCCTCTAGCATTCTGTCTTATGGGTAGAAATATTTAGTAGGCATTTGGTTTCTTCTTAGCAGTCCCAACGATATTGAGTCTTTGTCTATATCATTGACCTTTATAAAAGACATCTACATTGCCTCCTCCTCCTTCCATGTATCACTTTCCATGTTCTCTCATTCCTATTTCCTGGTATTATCTTTCAAACAGACTATCTGCATTGAAATTCTTGGATTTGGCTTTGTTTTCAGAGGGAAACAAATTAAGAATTTTTCTTTATCAAATATAGTTCCTTTTACACTTTTATTGAGGTATTATTGATTTACAAAAAACTTCACATATTTAAAGTATACAATTTGATGAGTTTGGACATAAGCATACATTCAGAATACCATCATACCATAATTTAGATAATAAACATATTCATCATCTCCAAAAGTGTCTTGGTGTTTTTTTACTTTTTGTTATCTTTTTTCCTTAATTATTGCACAAGTTTTAAAAATATGTTATAATGAAGAAATGATATTTGTCACATATGATAATTACTTTTTATTCAGTTAATTAGATAAAAATTAATATCCACGATTATTTTTACCAAGATATGCTATTTATATTAGATACATAAATATATATGAATATGAATATATATGAACATTATGTAGCCAAATGTGTTAGTTTTAGCTGTGTGGTTTTATTTATGTTGATTTTTCTCCCAGTTTTTGCGATATAATTGATAAATAAAATTGTATATATTTAAATTGTACAATGTGATGATTTGATATATGTATTTATTGTAAAATGGTTACCATAATCAAATTAATTAACAGATCTATCACTTCACATGGTTACCTTTTTGTGTGTGTGGTGGAAGTGCTTAAGATCTACTCTCAGAAAATTTCGAGTATGCAATAAAATATTATTAAATATAGTAACCATGTTGTACATTAGATCTTCAAAACTTATTCATTTTATAAATCAAAGTTTGTACCATTGACCAACATCTGTCTATTTCCTGGCAACTATTATTGTGCTCTTTGTTTCTTTGAATTTAACTCCACCTGCCTTATTTTTAGATTCCACAAGTAAGAGATGTTTTATAGTATTTATCTTTTCTATCTTGCTCATTTCATTTAGCACATTTTCTCCAGGTTAATCCATGTTGTCATAAATGACAAGATTTTATTTTTATGGGTAAATATAATTATAAATGTAAATATTTAACCATGTATCTCCAATCAGTGATGATATAAAAACTAGATAACCACAAGCAAAAGAACATATAGGTATATCCCTATACCTATATGTATCTATTAATATATCTATCATCTGTCTGTCTATCTATCTATCTACCTAATCTATCACTTATTTATCTATCTCACATTTTCTTTTTCAATTATCTGTTGACAGATACTTATGTTGCTTCCATATTTCCATATCATCTCTATTGTGAATAATGCTGCAATAAACATGAAAGTGTGAAAATTTTTTCGAGGTACTGATTTTTTTTTTTCATATATATACACAGAAGTGAGGTTGATGGATCATGTGATAGTTCTATTGTTAAATTTTTTGAGAAATCTCCATACTGTTTTTTAGAGTAGTGGTACCAGTTAAATTCAACAACAGTAAGCAAGGATTCCTTCTTTTCCACATCCTCACCAATACTTGTTATCTCTTGGTTTTTTTATTGTTGTTGTTGTTTTTTTTGATAACAGCATTGCAAACAGGTGTGAGATGATATCACATTGTGGCTTTGATTTGGATTTCCTTGATAATTAGTGATGTTGAGCACCTTTTCATATATCTATGGTCACCAGTATGTTATCTTTGGGGGGAAAAAATGCCTATTCAGATCTTTTGCTCATTTTTTAATTAATTTTTTTTTTTTTTAGCTAAGCTGTATGAGTTCTGTATTTTATTTATTTATTTATTTATTTTGAAATTAACCTCTTACCTAGTACATGGTTTAGAAGTATTTTTTCCAATTCTATAGATTGACTCTTTGGTGTATTGACTGTTTCTTTTGTTGTGCAGAGCTTTTTAGTTTGATGTAGTCCCACTTGTCTATTTTTGTTTTTATTGCCTATAATTTTGCTATCATATCCAAGAAATTATTACCAAGACCAATATCAAGGACTTTTCCTTCTGTTTCTTCCTAAGAGTTTTATGGTTTCATGTCTTATGTTTAAGTCCTTTTTACATTTTGAGTTGATTTTTGTGAATGGTATGAGTAAGGGTTCATTCTTTTGCTTGTGGTTATCCAGTTTTTATATCATCACTGATTGGAGAGACTATCCCTTTCCTATGGTTTATTCTTAGTGCCTTTCTCAAAAATTAGTTGCCATATATGTATGGGTTTATTTATGGGTCTCTACTCTGTTCCATTGGCCTAGGTATTTGTTTTTAAGTGCAGAACCACACTGTTTTGTTTACTATAGCTTTGTAATGTAGTTTGAAATCAAGAAGTATTATGCCTGCTTTCTTCTTCTTTCTCAAGATTGCTTTAGTTATTTGGGATCTTTTGTTGTTCCAGATGAATTTTAGAACTGTTATGTCTATTTCTTTGAAAAATAGAATTTGAATTTTGATAGAGATTGCCTTGAATCTTTAGATTACTTTAGGTAATATGGACATTTTAACAATTTTAATTATTCCAATTCAACACAGAATCTTTCCATTTATTTATGTCTTCTTCATTTTTTTCATCAATTTCTTATAGTTTTTAGTGTAAACATTTTTACCTCCTTGGTTAAATTTATTTCTAAGTAATTTACTATTTTTGATGCTATTGTAAATGGGATTATTTTCTTAATTTCTCTTTCAGTTCATTTTTAGTGTATAGAAATGCAACTAATTTTGTACAGTAATTTTATAATCTGCAAATTCAGACTTTTTTATTAGTTCTAACAGTCTTTTTTGGAATCTTTAGGATTTTCTACATATAATAACATGTCATCTGCAAATGGGGAATATTTTATTTCTTCCTTTCCAGGTCAGACGCCTTTTATTTCTTCTACTTGCCTAAATGCTTTGACTATCTGTATGTACCCTTTTCTTTTTTCATCTTTATGTTCTCTTAATAATTTTTCTTCCATGATGTCATGAAGAATTTGTCTTATATTTTCTAGTATAAATTTAAAAGTTTTCTTTTAACTTTATACTTATATGGAATTTTTATGTGTCTAACAGCATCCCAGTATTAAATATTACTGTTTCTGAAAAATATTTCTTTGTAATATTCAGTTCTTTCATGTAACTCTCTCCAAACTTTGTCACAAGATTATATTATAAAAGTTCGTATGGGCTGGGAAAGACAAAATTATTTTTTTAATTAAATTTATTGGAGTGATATTGGTTAATAAAATTATATACGTTTCAAGTGTACAATTCAATAATACATCTGTATATTGCATTGTGTTTTCATCATCCCAAATTAAATCTTCCAGCACCACATATTTGACCCTTGTTACCTTTACTACCTCCCCCTACCCCCTTTACCCTCTAGTAACAACTAAACTGTTATGTGTGTCTATGAGTTTTTATTTGTTTGTTGCTTTTAGTTTTATATCCCACACATGAGTGAAATCACATGGTTCTCAACTATTTCTGTTAGACTTATTTCACTTAGCATGATAATCTCAAGATCCATCCATGTTGTTGTAAATGGTAGTATTTTATCTTTTTTATGGCTAAGATTCCATTGTGTATATGTACCACATCTTTATCCAAACATCTATTAAAGGCCGTTTGGTTGTTTCCGTATCTTGGCCGTGAATAATGCTGCAATGAACATCAGGGTACATGCATATATCTTTACAGATGAATGTTTTCAAATTTTTAGAGTAGATTCCTAGAAGAGGAATTGCTGAGTCATATGGTAATTCTATTCTTAATATTTTGAGGAATCGCCATACTGTTTTCCATAGTGGCTGTACCAATTTACATTTCCACCAGCAGCATATGAAGGTCCCCCCCCCTCGCCCCGCCCCACAACAACCTCTCCAACACTTGTTATTACTTGTCTTGTTGATGACGGCCATTTTTACAGGCATGAGGTGTTACCGCATTGTGGTTTGGGTTTGCATTTCCCTAATAACTAGTCAAATCAAACATCTTTTCATGTGTCTGTTAGCCATTTGTATGTTTTCTTGGGAGAAGTGTCAATTCAGATCCTTTCTCCATTTTTTAATTGGCTCGTTTGATTTTTGTTGTTAAGTTATATGAGTTCTTTATATATTTTAGATGTTAGCCCTTTATCAGAGGTATTGTTTATAAATATCTTCTCCCATTCAACAGGTTACCTCTTTATTTTTCTGATGGTTTCTTTTGCTATGCAGAAGCTTTTTAGTTTATTATAGTCCTATTCATTTATTTTTGCCTTTACTTCCTGATATCAAAACCTGATAAGGATAACACAAAAAAAGAAAACTACATACCAATATCTCTGATGAATACAGATGCAGAAATCCTAACCAAAATACTATCAAATAAAATACAAGAATACATTAAAAAGATTATATATCACTATCAGTGGGATTCATTCCAAAGGCACTAGGATAGTTCAGCATACGAAAATCAGTTAATGTGATACACCACATAAACAAAAAAAAGATGAAATTCAGATGATGATATCAATAGATGCAGAAAATGCAGTTGACAAAATGCCATATCTATTTATGATTAAAACACATAATAAAATGGGTATGAAAGAAAGTACCTCAACATAATAAAAGCCATATACAATAAACTCTCAGCTGATAAACTTCATGAAGAACTGAAAGCTTTTCCTCTAAGATCAGAAACAAGACAAGGAAGCCCAGTCTCACCACTTGTATTCAATATAGTACTAGAAGACTTAGCTTGAGCAATTAGACAAGAAAAAGAAATAAAAAGCATCCAAATAGGAAATGAAGAAGTCAAATTGTCACTTTTTGCAAAAGATGTGTTTCTTTATATAGAAAATCTTAAATATTCCACTAAAAAACTATTAGAAACAGTACAAACACAGTAAATTTGCAGGATACAAAACCAATGTATAAAAATCCTTTATTCTTCTATATACTAACAATGAAATTTCAAAAAAAGAAATAAAAAAAAACAATTCCTTTTGCAATTAGAACAAAAAAAATAAAATACCTAGAAATAAACTTAACAAAAGATGTGAAGGAATGTGTATAGGTGAAGGACCTATACACTGAAAACTATAAAACATTATTAAAATAAATTGAAGAATACATACAAAAAAATGAAAGATCGGAAGACTCAACATAGTTAAAGGGCCAGGTTACTCAAATCAGTATACAGATTTACTGCAATCCCCATTAAGATCCCAATGGCCATTTATTAAAGAAATAGATGAAAAAGTAATCAGATTTGTATGGAGTCACAAAAGACCCCGAACAGCCAAAGCAACCCTTAGAAAAAAGAACAAGGTCAGAAGTGTCACATTGCCTGATTTCAAATTATACTACAAAGTGACAATGATCAAAGCAGCATGGTATTGGCAGAAAAACAGACACACAGACCAATGGAACAGAATTGAGAGCCCAGAAATAAGACCACATATAAATGCGCAAAGAATTTTCAACATAAGAGCCAAAACATACAATAAAAAAAAGATAGCCTCTTCAATAAATGGTCTAAAAAATATTGAAAAGCCACATGCAGAAAAATACAGGTAGTCTTCTATTTTTCACCATACATCAAAATTATAATGGATCAAAGACCTATATATAAAACCTGGAACAATAAATTGCAAAGAAGAAATGACAGATACTACACTCATAGACTTTGGTTTTAGAGAAGATTTTATGAATTTGATTTCAAAGGCAAAGGAAGTCGAATTATCTTTAGAACATCAAGAAAGAAAATATTCTGAGCTGGTAAAACAGAAATAAGTAGGTGAAGATAAAGAATATTAGGCATCCACATATAAATTTTTTCTGGTTCTAAATATATTTTGTCAGAACCTGGAGCTGATGCTATTCTGTACCAAATTAGTGAATTAGTGACACTCCCAGCATATTCATATTATAACATCTCTTCACCAGTAATGAAGGATTTTACAAATGATGCTTAATTTGTATATTACCAGAAAGCCATCACAGGCAAGGAAAGATCAGATCTGCCACCACTTCAATGATCTTTCTACTCTTTATATCTAAAAGAATTTCACAGACTGCTTGCTTCTGGCCCCTGCTCTCCAGTACCAGATGTTATCAGATTTCTGGAAGAAGTTCAGTATTGCTCCTCAATTTCCTGTTACTGTGTCCTAATTCTTCCAATCACATTTCTGGGAATCAGATCCTATTTCCTATCTTTCCTGCCTCATTTAAATCAAATGAATTTTCCAAAATTTTGACTTTCGGTTACCAAAGTTTCAACCCTTCTTCTCATGCATGTTATACTCCTTCATAGTGAACTGAACCTCTGACTACGTCTGCCCTTAATATCACGGTTATGCAGCAGTACAGGATGGTTCAACATTAGAGACAGTTTATACTAAAGAATGAGCATCTTATAGAATCCAGGATCCAGGTATTTACCCAGCCACATGGAAATTAATCAAGCTCACAAATCTGACCAGATGAAAAATTGAGGCCAGGAAAAAGATACTTTGAGTAGCATAGTAAAATCAAGTAGGGTATGTTACTTAGAGCAGTGAAATTATGCCGCTTCCTTTTATTGTGTCTTTTAATCCTTCTTTTATAATGCTACTTGCCCCCCGCCCCAAATAACGCCATCATTCTAAAGCCTTTATGCCAATGTACAGAATAATTCATCTGCTTAGTAAACCACAGGTCTTGAAGATTCAACCTAAGCTTACTGACTCATAAAGTCTTCCCTGAATATATTAAAGGACTTCCATTATGCGTTGTTCATACACTTTCATAGCAGTTATCACATGGTAGTCAATCATGGATTACACTTGTTCTCACATTTCAATTAGGATTTGAACTCTTAACTCTTTAATAGCAGGGGTTGTTTATTCAACTATATGTAATATCTATTAATTTTTTTTAATAAATGGATAAATAGCAGATAAACAAAATCTAAAATTTGGATGATGAGAGAGTTGAAAAATGGCTGCTGGTAAATAAGACTGAAGAAGATCTGAGACTAAAACAGAAGTTATTTAGTTTTGCATAAAATATCTCTGGCAATTCTGAATTAATGAGATAATAACTTACATGTAATACATAGCAAAATCTCTAAATTATATTTTTATAGTTTAATCAAAGTGAATTATCTTAAAATGTGATAAAAAGTGCATGTAGGTTTTTGTCTCTAAAGTTTATGTGTCAATCTTTATTAAAGAGAAGTCTGCTCATATACTAATATAGTACTTCTTGATGTATTGTAATGAATGACTTTAAACTTTTTCAATATCTGTGCGTATAACCATACACAAAACTATTTAGAATTCACTTAAATCACTAAACAGTATATAAATATTCTTATGTTAGAAATCTAATGGCTAGTCAGCCTTCAGTATCACTGACATGTATTTTAAGGTATGTTATGAATTTAATTGTGTTCCCTAAAACACATATGTTGAAGCCCTAACCCTCATGGGACTGTATTTGGATATTGGCCCTATAAGAAGGAATTAAAGTTAAATAAGGATATAATATGAGGTATAATATAATATAATAGAGTTGGTACCCCTTAAAAAAAGAGGAAGAGAAACCAGAACACTCTCTTCATGTTTGGACACAAAAAAGAAAGAGGCCATCTGCAAGCTAGGAAGAGAGGTCTCACCAGAAACTGAATCCTGCCAGAATCTTGATCTTAGACTTTTTATTCTCTAGAACTATGAGAAAGAAATTTTTGTTCTTTAAGCTATGCCATGTATGGTATTTTTTATGAGATCTTGAGCTGATTGAGACAAGTTTTGGTATTACAAGTGGGGTGCTGCTGTAATAAATACCTAAAATGTGAAAACAGGTTTGACTGGGTATTGGGTAGAGGCTAGAAGAGTTTTGAGGTTCTAGAAAAATCTTCGATATCTATGAAGAAATTATTGGTAGAAGAAATATGTTAAATATTAAAGGCAATTCTGGTGAGGACTCAGAAAGAAAAGAGAGCTAGAGAGAAAGCCTCTGTCTTCTTAGAGAATACATAAATAATTATGAACGTAATGTTGGTAGAAATATGGACATTAAAGGCCATTTTGCTGAGGTCTCAGAAGGAAAAGAGGAACATGTAATTGGAAACTGGAGAAAAGGCAGTCCTTGTTATAAATTGACAAAGAACCTGGCTGAACTGTGTTTTAGTATTTTGTGCAGGGTAGAACTTACAAGAAACAAAATTGGATATTTAGCTGAGGAGATTTCCAAGCAAAGTGTTGAAGGAGTGGCTCCATTTCTCTTGACTGCCTACTTTAGTAAAATGTAAAAAGAGATAGCTTGTTTAAAAATGAATTGGTAA
>NW_011888839.1:4031897-4062553 GCF_000151845.1 Pteropus vampyrus
TTTTTTTAATAAATGGATAAATAGCAGATAAACAAAATCTAAAATTTGGATGATGAGAGAGTTGAAAAATGGCTGCTGGTAAATAAGACTGAAGAAGATCTGAGACTAAAACAGAAGTTATTTAGTTTTGCATAAAATATCTCTGGCAATTCTGAATTAATGAGATAATAACTTACATGTAATACATAGCAAAATCTCTAAATTATATTTTTATAGTTTAATCAAAGTGAATTATCTTAAAATGTGATAAAAAGTGCATGTAGGTTTTTGTCTCTAAAGTTTATGTGTCAATCTTTATTAAAGAGAAGTCTGCTCATATACTAATATAGTACTTCTTGATGTATTGTAATGAATGACTTTAAACTTTTTCAATATCTGTGCGTATAACCATACACAAAACTATTTAGAATTCACTTAAATCACTAAACAGTATATAAATATTCTTATGTTAGAAATCTAATGGCTAGTCAGCCTTCAGTATCACTGACATGTATTTTAAGGTATGTTATGAATTTAATTGTGTTCCCTAAAACACATATGTTGAAGCCCTAACCCTCATGGGACTGTATTTGGATATTGGCCCTATAAGAAGGAATTAAAGTTAAATAAGGATATAATATGAGGTATAATATAATATAATAGAGTTGGTACCCCTTAAAAAAAGAGGAAGAGAAACCAGAACACTCTCTTCATGTTTGGACACAAAAAAGAAAGAGGCCATCTGCAAGCTAGGAAGAGAGGTCTCACCAGAAACTGAATCCTGCCAGAATCTTGATCTTAGACTTTTTATTCTCTAGAACTATGAGAAAGAAATTTTTGTTCTTTAAGCTATGCCATGTATGGTATTTTTTATGAGATCTTGAGCTGATTGAGACAAGTTTTGGTATTACAAGTGGGGTGCTGCTGTAATAAATACCTAAAATGTGAAAACAGGTTTGACTGGGTATTGGGTAGAGGCTAGAAGAGTTTTGAGGTTCTAGAAAAATCTTCGATATCTATGAAGAAATTATTGGTAGAAGAAATATGTTAAATATTAAAGGCAATTCTGGTGAGGACTCAGAAAGAAAAGAGAGCTAGAGAGAAAGCCTCTGTCTTCTTAGAGAATACATAAATAATTATGAACGTAATGTTGGTAGAAATATGGACATTAAAGGCCATTTTGCTGAGGTCTCAGAAGGAAAAGAGGAACATGTAATTGGAAACTGGAGAAAAGGCAGTCCTTGTTATAAATTGACAAAGAACCTGGCTGAACTGTGTTTTAGTATTTTGTGCAGGGTAGAACTTACAAGAAACAAAATTGGATATTTAGCTGAGGAGATTTCCAAGCAAAGTGTTGAAGGAGTGGCTCCATTTCTCTTGACTGCCTACTTTAGTAAAATGTAAAAAGAGATAGCTTGTTTAAAAATGAATTGGTAAGCAAAAAATATGGCAAAACAAAAAAACAGAATTTACAGATTGGGAAAATTCTTTGCCTGTGCGTATTGCAAAAGATCAGAAAATGTATTCCAAAGAGAACAACAAGGGTGTGCCTGGACTATCATTCTATAAAGAACTTATGGGATTATATTAGCAGAAACACTGCCAGTTTGAGCTAAAGGAGATGTCGATGAAATGAAAATAAGGAAGGCTGCTGCAGGAAAGGCCCATAGAGCTACAGAGCTTCAAATAACAGCTGTCACAGCAAGCTGAGTTAAGACAAGGTAGTATGCATTATTTAGGAATATGTAATCTTTTACATCCTATCACTATTTCTGACAACATGTATTGATAGAGGTTTATTTTTTTACTATTATTACTGTAACAAATTACCACAAACGTAATGGATTTAAACAACACAAACTATTTTCCTATTAGAAGCCAGAAGTCTAAATTGAATTTCATTGGACCAAATCTGTCTCCTTGCCTTTTTAAGACTGTAGGGGCTATAGGTATTCCCTGGCTTGTGGCCTTTTCTTCCATTCTCAAAGCCAGCAGCGTTGCATCATCTTCTCTGACAATTCTTCACACAGCCTTTTTGTTTCTATGTTTAAATGTAATTCTGCCATATAGCCTTTTTGTTTACTATGTTTAAATCTTTCCCTTTCTTAAGGACACTTGTAATTACATTTAGGGGCCAATCAGATAATATTCCCAGGTCCCCATTATCTTAATTATATCTACAAATTCTGTGAATTAAGACCTGTGTATCTTTGAGAGTCTTTTTTCAGCCTACCACAAAGGTTGCAACATTTGTCGGGAACTAAAGTAAGAGTTGGGAAAACAAAAACAATAACACAAGAACTATTACTGCCTCCCCCATAAAAAAACATATAATCTAATTTGAAATAGATAAAAATACAAACAATACCTAACCAAGAAACAACCTACAAGTGATCACGCTCTCAGTTGCACTAAATGTGTACTGACCTAGTTATTCTGATCCAGTCAAGGTCATTACATACATTCCTCAGAAATATCTGTCAGGCTTAGTGTACGGTGATGGAACATTTTATCATTAACTACTTAATACTAATGTATGGCCTTAACTCTATTAAAATCTATAAATTTAAATAACTAAAATAATAGGCTGACTCTCAAATATTTAAAAATTATTATGATATGTCTTCCAATGTTTACTGTAATTTTACATTACTCCATGCATTAATATATAGACAATATTATTTTTTAATTAATTTTTAAGTCAAAGATAAAACCTTGTAATATATTCTTTAAAATGATTCATTGTAACCACTTAAAGTCTGGTAAATATTTGTTTCTTTTGTACAGGTAAAACAGTATATTTGTTCTTGTAAAAAAAAAATCATCTAAATTTTAAAAGTTTTGGACATTCATTTATAGAAAGACTAAATCCATTAACTTAGAAGCTAATCTGCATTTCACCAAAACAACTTCACATTGATGTGACAAAATAAAAAGTGTCATAAACTGAATACTAACCATAATTAGTACAAATAAGAAGATAGAATTTATTTTACTTTATTTTGTTACTCATCTTCATTTTTCCTCTTTTCATGGCTTAAATTTAATTGTTATCTTTAGGACCTTTAGCACTATTGTGAAAATTACAATCTTTAATTTTTAACTAATGCACTTTATTAAAATGGTTGCACATACTTTCACAAGGCAAAGAAACTCATAGAATTGTTTAGTAAAATGTATGATTCATGACAAGACCACATTTTCCCCTTGGTTCAAAATAGCTAGCATATTATCACTATTGATTGCTTAATTATTTATGCAGTCAAACATTTTGGCATATGTGATATCAACTTACTAACTTATGAACAATTCTTTTAAATTCTAATTAATAATGAAATGAAAACATTTGCAATGAATTATTGAACTTCTTATCTGATAAAAGTAATGAAAACGAAAGGATTGTTAATCCTGGGAACAGGTGAACTGAATGTGACCTTTCCTTCCCCATCACACTCATCTTCAAAACACTTGATAATTTTAATCCAGTAGAATTATAATGAACAGAGATTCTGTGGCGATCACTGATAATAAAACTAATAGGAGTCCCTCCCAGGTGGGCTAAGATATTCAATGAAGAGCTATGGAATCCAGGAGCAAGAACTGGAGTCCCTAGAAGAATTGGTATTTACGGATCTGTAACTCAGAGTAAGATTAATGTGTGGCCTGAGTCGTCTCTGCCCTAATGCTGCAATTGTGCAAGGAAACAAGGGTGAAAGATGTTTAAGAAATAAAAAATTTCTATTGATGCACAAAAGACATTAGCCATCACTGTATCTTCTCTCTTCCCTTAAGAAGTTCAAATAGACCCTCAGCAAATTTGTGATTGGGTCATATTGTTTTTGCATCCTTACCAAAATTAATACAATCTTAGTTTTCCCATACCTTCAATAAATTAAACATTGAACAATTCTCAGAACAAAACTGAACTTTGACTGTTCCCAATCTATCCCATTAATACTTTTGGCAATTGGTTTCCTGCAGAACACTCATCCTGACCTTTTCCAAATTACATTTTTAATAAAACTTAAATTAATGGTTTTGGTTCGTTTTTCTTCAACACAGAGAAGTTTCATAAGAGCCCAACTGTCCTGTCTTTAAAGCATAGACCCACCATAGGAGTAGAAACCTTTTTTTTCCTCTCACCACACACAGTAATCTCAAATTTAAGAGTGCCCAATCACGATATGTTAACTCTATTAAGCTAAGAGAAATAAATAATGGCTAGAGAGAACAAATGAATTTGAAATACACCACCAGGGAAATAGAATTGTTGGATAAAAAAACATGAGGACATATATACATCACTTATAATGATTTATGTGCATAGGAATAAAGGTCCTTAAAGTCAAAAATATATATTCAAACTAGAAAAAAAGAAAAAAAAAACTTAAACAAAAAGAAACATGTACACTGTTGAAACTAGAATTAATTATCTGGAATAGGAAATTTTTAAATAATCTCAAAAATAGATTAAAAAGATAAAAGGAATTATGAAAAAGGAGATAGTGATGTGGAAAATAAATTCGAGGGATCTCACTAGTGAAAAATAAGTTTATCAAAAGGAACAAAAAATGGACAGGTGAAGGAAAAAGTGCATACTTGAAAGAAATATTTCTGAGTAGAGGGCAGAACTTTGCTTGAGAAATTAATCATAAGCTGTATATTTAATAATGAATATTACTTAGGCATAGTCTGGTTAAAATTCTTAATTTCTAAGAAAAAAAAATAACCTTATAAGCCTTATGCCAGAAAAAAAATCCTTTGTACAAATGGAATAAAATATATGATTGTATTTCCCATCTTCAGTCCTGAAAGCTAGATGAAAATATAGTAAAGTATACACACTATTGAGAACAGTGACTGCAAGCTTAGACTCCTATATCTAAGATATTCTTTCATCAGAGTGAATGAAAAATAAATGGAATTATTTAAAAAAAAAAAACAATATTTGACCAAAGTTACTCAACTGAAAAAACTATTTGAGAATATGACTCTAATAAATAAATTACAATAAGTGAATTAACAGGACAGAAGAAGAGGAGGAGGAGAACTAAAAGTTCACTTGGTCCCAAGTGGAGAACAAGCACTCCTTAGTTCTCTATAACACAGTAGAAACTGGGTTAAAAGTATTTTTGAGACTTTAGGAAATAGAAGGAAAGGACAATGCAGTAAGTAACACCAAATTACTATTCCTTTAGGGGCTCTTTAAATATCAGTTCATCCTCAATCATGACTTGTCTCCATGTAATTTAGGAAAGTTTAGTACCCTAATTCAAAATTATTTCAGACTTTCCATGTTAGAGATATTAGCACAAACTCCTACTAACACTAAAACTATCTTTTCATCCCTTATCTTCTGCCTCAGTCTTGACCACTTTCTTCCTTGGATGATTGACTGGTGACATTGTTGTTTTTTTTGTTTGTTTGTTTTCCCCAGGAGGACAATCTCCCACCACTAGTGATGATTTAGCCATATTACCTCAACCAAATAATCACACAATGACCTAATATTTATGTTTACTCCCAAATTTTAGTTATTTGGGCTTAAATACCACTCTGGGTCCAGTTTTGGCTTCACCAAATACAGTTAATTTTCTTTTAAGCTTCTTATCAAATGTTTAAAAGGATCTTAAAATCCATTTTGTTAAACGTTATCACTTTGTTCTTGAATGGCATAAGTGGTTTGTAAATAATTATTCTATTGTTTGAGAAAATCCTTAGTGAAGCCTTATGCTCTGCATGGGTGCTAAAACACAGGATTTACATTAAGAGATGTATCCTAAACCGAATACATGCTGGAGGACATAGCACCCTATATATTTTATGAGGCCATAATTTCTTAAACAAACACTAAAATAAGTGAAGAAATAAGGGGTGTTCGACCTGCCGTGTTTTGAATCAGGAAGTAACACATACTGAGTGAAGTCTACGAGGGGGCCTTTTCTCTCTGAGCTACGGTTGGCTAGAAGTTGCAAAAAATAATACTGTGTTAGAACTGGTAAAACTTTGCAGATGATTAAGGGATTCAATTTTCTACAAAGAAAAATACATTTACATTCAGTCTGCTTCTTTCCTAAGAGTTCATTTTTTAAATTTCTTTTTGATGCATAGTAACATTAATCTCCTATAGAGAAAAAAAGTGCTTGTAGCATAATTTAAATACTAAACTATTAGTATCACTAGGAACATATCTTTCTGTCTTCCATACTCTTTTTTTATCCTTGGGCCTCACAAATATAAACCATCTGGTATGCCAGATGCTTGCTTTTCTCTTTACACATGCAGAAAGTGTAGGTGGAAGGCCTCCAAAATTCCAGACACTATTATCCGTTTTGCTTATCATCATCATCAACTTTTCAGCACTTTAATAAATGATGCCGTTTCTCTAGTTTGAAATCAGTAAGATTTGTAGAGATTATTTACTTTTTTTCCCCTGCAAGATGTCAGTGAAATTTTAGTTGGCCAGAAATCTGGAATATAGCTTATTATGGCTCTGTTGTTCATAAGCTCCAACTTTATGGAGTATGTTACATTTTAAACTAAGTGTTAACTTAAATTTTATTGTAGTATTTATCAAACTGTCTTTCCACCAGGGTTTATTTTTCTAAACCAAAACCAATTTGAATTCAATTACATGTAATTTTGAATACCTGCTACATTTTATCCATAGTAGAATTTTTTCTAACTCAGTTGATTATATCCAAATATTTTGATTAAAAAAAACAAGAAGTGTATGTGTGTGTGTGTTCTTTCATGCATGTGGATATGAGTGCATACATGCAAAAGGAACACATGTCCACATATGGTGGGCATATCATAATTAAACAGGAAAACCTAGCAGAGCAATTACAGAGACAGATACTAGGAATTCATAACGGTGTATCACTACAGTGCCGGTATTAGGAATTAAAATAGCCCCAGGGTAGAAAATTCATTTGCAGTAGAACAATTTGCAGAAGCTATTTAGCAAAATATCTAGAAATAAGCATTCCAGTAATGGAGTAGCTATTTTTATATAGTGGTTAACTTAGGTAATCCCCTTTTCAATCATAGCCACATAAACACATAACAGCACAGTAGCAGATACTGACAGATTTTTTCAATGAAGTTGGAATTTCAGGGCAAAAAGTGACATCTAATATGAGAAATATGATTATCAATGCCTTGGTCATAGACTGTTGTAAAGACTAAATGAAATAATCTACATGAAAAACTGCTGTCCACAGAAAACAGATCAACAGGTGCTTGGTGAGTTCGAAATCTCATGAAGTTGTTTTTTGAAATAATTGTAAAATACTTACGTTTAAAAATTGAAAAATTGAAATAGATATAGCATTAGAAATATGATTACTGAAGTCTGTAACCAAGGCATAGAATCTATACTTTAGGGACTAACCTTTGAAGTGTTATAGATGTAGAGAATAATGCAAATCATTATCACTAAAATTAGGAACAACCAAAACAAAATAGATCTAGAAGGTAACAGTAGAAGTATGAGAACTAAAAAAAAATTTTTTTTAATCAAAATGAGGAAATCTTTTGCTCTACTTATCCATAATGGCTGCAAAACAGGTGGCTTGTAGGTGGTGGAGAAAGAGAAGGAGTGGAAGTAGTGGATGTTAGTGGAATAGTATCATACCTCATATTCTAAAATCACTACATATAAACATATAATATTATTAAAAACTATTTGTATGCTCTACAGTCATAGTTTTAGGACAAATCAACTAACTATTGTTTCTTCCTTCCAAGTACGTTGATGCCCCTACATGAGGAACTGTAGCGCTGTCAGTTTGTCTGGCAGAAAGTGTCACCAGCACATTAGTTGGAAGAAAGGCTTCTTAATTAACTCAGTCACACATGCTACTTATAAATACATACCTACTGTAATTTACTAAATATACACCTTCATATGCGAATGATATGCATAACTTAAGCATTAGTAAATGCTATATTTTTCATTTTGCAATGCTTGTTTATTATTATTTAATACTTTGTGTTCTTAGATATTTCTGAATTAAAATATTGTTAAAGAGACATATTTGAACTAAAAACTTTAAAGCAAATCTTCCTATTTTTACTATTACTCTGATGTCATAAAGCCCTTAGATGTATATTTGCATGTGACTGTTATTTTGTCTGTGTATGTCTGCATGCAAAACCATACATGTGTGTATGTTGAATTGACAACTATAGAAAAAAAATTCTTAATTTCGATACTTCTGTTTTAAAGACTAGTATTATTTTTACTATAACAGCAGAATTTTTGTTATAACCATATATCTACTCTGAAATGCAGATATGTAAAATTCAAATGTTCAATAGCTTGGTCCACAAATAGTTTTAATAAGGTAAATACATATTTTAAAAATATATATGTCTACCTTCTCTCCCAAAAATATATCCTAAGCCTTTATTTATGTGTTAATTGACTTCCTTATTATAAATGTTAACTGTTGTTTTTTGTCTTAAAATATAACTATACATTAATTTTCCTGTATATAAAATAAGTATAATATTATACTTCAAGTATTAAATAAAAACATTTCTGATGTGTCATAATAGGTATGAGTTTGGAGTTGAAATATTTTATGATCCAAAAACAAAAATATTTTATCTCCAATAGATCTGAGTAAATAGCACAAAGAGCCAGATGAAGTAAAGCCATATTTAACAGTAAGGATAATACTGTATTTCAATGATAGTATCAAAAATATGAAAATAATTTGCAATAAATTTTCTTTTTAAATTAAAGAAAATTCACATGGGATACTAAGGTTGTTAGGGCAAAAAAGAAAACAAAAAGATGTTAAAAATAATAAAGGAAGGAGAAAATATTGTGGAAGAATAAGAAAATATTTTATCAAATACGTCCATAGTATATCTAGAATATCAGAAGCCTTTAAACTATATCAATAGAGTTTCAACAAATTCAAATTTTTGAATGTTTTACCAGGTCTAGGGACTAAATATGAAACTTCTTAGTATAAGACATTATTTTCATATATTTTTTGAATAATTAACTTTGTTTTTA
Source organism: Pteropus vampyrus (assembly GCF_000151845.1). Lineage (NCBI taxonomy): Eukaryota > Metazoa > Chordata > Mammalia > Chiroptera > Pteropodidae > Pteropus > Pteropus vampyrus. The sequence continues at coordinate 4,040,911 of NW_011888839.1, forward strand.
TTTTGATAACTATAAAAGGAGGTATTTATTATAAAAACTTTAATTAATATATGCTTACTCGAAATTATCATTCAAATAATATTTTAAATAAATATGAAATTTGAGAATTCTTCTGTGGAAAGATACAATATATTAATTTTGTTGCTATTATCTATCATTTGCTAACCCTAATTTAAATAACTTTAAGTTTTAGAAAAGGTAATATTTCTGTATTCATTTTATGTAATATTTATGTATTCATTTCAAAATATATAAAATATTACAGAAATGATTCAAATTTATATGTATGAAAAAGTTCAATAATGTTTGTTGAGTTTCTACAATAGTCTAGAAACTGTTTGAGTGATTTACACATGAGATTTTAATTACAAATTAGTTTAATCATATACGGCAGTTTTTAAGAAGTAGAATTTACAATAAATTTCATAGAAGAAAACATAGGCGCTAAACTCATGGACCTTAATTTTAGAGAAGATTTTATAAACTTGACCTCCAAGGCAAGGGAAGTAAAAATAAAAATAAATGAATAGGACTATATCAAACTAAATAGCTTCTGCACTGCAAAAGAAACCATCAGCAAAATAAAGAGGCAATCAACCGAATGGGAGAAAATATTTGCAAACAATACCTTCGAGAAGAGGCTAATATCCAAAATATATAAAAAAGTCATACAACTCAATAACAGAAAAACAATCTAATTAAAAAATGGAAAGAGAACTTGAAATAACACTTTTCACAAGAAGACACACGAATGGACAACAGATGTATGAAAAGATGCTCAACTTCACTATTAGGGAAAAGAAAATTAAAACCACGATGAGATACTACCTCATACTTGTAAGAACAACAATTATCGACAAGACAAGTAATAACAAGTGTTGGAGAGGTCGAAGAGAAAAAAGAACCTTCATACATAGCTGATGAGAATGTAAATTGTTACAGCCACTATGGTAACCAGTATGGAAATTCCTCAAAAAATTAAGAGTAGAATTACCATATGACCCAGCATATGGATATCTACCCCCAAATTTGAAAATATTTATCTTTTAAGATATATGCACTTTGATGTTCATTACAGCATTATTCATAGTGGCTAAGACATGGAAATAACCAAAGTGCCTTTTGATAGACAATTAGATTAAATGGATTAATGTAGGTCTAAGCTTTAGAACAATCCCTGGAACAAAAAAAGTGTTAAATATATATATTTTTTTAGTAATCAAAAATATATGAATATTTTGGTATATTTTCAATCTACATAAGGAAGAATCTACATTTAGAGAGCAACAATTATTAAGACATCTTAGCAACTTAGATCAATTTATGAATAAAGATAGACTACGTTGCTAGATTTAATTATTTGCACAATTTAATAATTTTTATATAAAAGGAAAATAATATTTAAATGGAGAAAACGGTGTGCTCAAATAAATAAAAACCTAGCAAAATGACAGTGGCCTCCTCATTCAGTAAAGAAACAGTCTCATAAACGTAATAGCAGAAATATACTGAGCATTATATTAATTTTAATTTTGGGAATTAATTTTGTCATACAGATAATTTTGTGGTAATCCTTTCCAAGTTTACTCAGACCCAACAAAAGTATATTTAGTGAAACAAAATCCAAACAATATTTCTTATAAGGTATTTCCATTTAGATTTATAAAACTGAGGCCAAAAATAGTAGTTATATTTCAAACTTGAAACAAAAATATATATATTGGATATTGATGGAAAATTGTAGGATTCTTTTCACCGTGGAAAATAGATGATTTCCCTCCTAAAATTCACAACAATCTTCAAAGAGTTGAATTATAGTAAAGATCAATAAATTATACTTAAAGGGAAGTGGATTTCAGTTCAAGAGGAAGCAGACATGAACGTGACAACAAGGATAAAACAGACATCATTAACAGAAGATGCTATTATTAACTTCTTGGAAAACTCATGCTCGCTTGTAAATTCCTCAAATAAAAAGTTTAGGAAGGGGGTTCAGGGTCACTCTGAGTGATAACTCTGAAAAATTCAACTATTTACAAGAGAAGTTAAAAGTTAGGACACTAACTAGATAGATAATAGTTGATAGATAGGTGACAGATGATTAGATAGATAGATGTTAGATACAGGATAGATATTTCACTATAGCATACAAGTAATTTAAAGCAATGTCAATATTTAGTGCATCAAAGTTATGTTTATTAAAAGTGTATTTTTTAAAAGTATAGTTTATTAAAAGACATGTCAAAAAACTGGAAGAAATGATAAGCATTTAAACTAGTACATAAAAGTTTAGTATTCAGAACCACTATGACAAACCAACATGTAAAAGAATACAAATGACCAAATATAAAATCTGGTAAAAGAGACAGGCATTTCGTAGATAAGAAAACAGAACTGCCAATAATCCTATAAGGTAGATTCACAGATACTAATTTTGTTAAGTTAGTTAACATTTACATGTACGTTATATAAATATCAAATAATGCACGATCAAAATTAAAAATCTATTTTATGGTTTATCCATAATGAATAGTATTATAAATATAAAGAGGATGATTATACTATTTTTAAGTTTCTTAGTAAACTATTTGAAGTATTCAATTCTTGGCATAAGATTTTAAAAAAGAAAACCAGGCTGACTAAAGATGAACTCTACTAGTATAGAGAAAAATTATTTTTGTTTTACAATAAGATGAAAAATTATTTTTGTTTTACAAAAATTATTTTTGTTTTACAATAAGATGAAAAATTATTTTTGTTTTACAAAAATTATTTTTGTTTTACAATAAAATTATTTTTGTTTTACAATTATTTCCTTAACCAAAAGGAAATAATTGAACATAATAATAATAATTGAAGAATTAATTTAAATTCATAGACTATCAGAAGAGAGAGTATATCAATCAAATATTATTTATGTGTATTTTTTCTAAGTCAGTTTCTTTAGATAATTGTAAAATATCCTTCAAGAGATAATGTCAGAGCAGATTTTTGCAAGATCCTGGATGATGCCTATTTCTCTGTGTTAAGCACTTCAGGTTTGACCCTGCAATGAGTCAGGAATCATAAGAGAATAGTTGGGGGAAGAGAAGCTCCAGATTTCAGTTGTGAACAAATTGAGTCTGAAGTTCTTGCTTTACATCCAAGGAGTTTCATTTATTATGTTCTGAATATTCCATTCTGAAGTTTAGGAGAAGCTGATATGCAAATATAAATTCTAGAAGAGTCAGAAAATGAAAGAAAATTGAAGCCATGCGGTAAATGAGACAGTCCGGGGAAAATTTGTAGTGTTAGAAGAGATGAGGACTTAACAGAGACGTTTGAGGAATACAAATGGAAGTTTAGAAAAGGAAAAAGTGATTTAAAAAAATTCCTGCAAAGGTGAGCAGAAATGTAGGAGGAAAAGCAGGGGTGTGTGTGTGCGTGTGTGTGTGTGTGCGTGTGTGTGTGTGTGTATTCTCACCTGTAGCAAACTACAGCAAAAGAAGAATATTAAACAAGGCCATTGCAAAGTGACTGTAAAATGAAGGAAGGTTTGTTGACAGTTTACCAGATGGTGCAGGTGGTAGATAGTTATCTAGAAAGAGGCAATATTTGTTTTTTTTAACACTGGAGCAAGCTGAATATTTTTAAATACTTATGGAAAATTCCAGAAGAGTGGAAGTGGATAAAAATGAGAGTGTGGGGTTAAAGAAATCCTTGGGAAGACAGAAGGCATAGAATCAGGGCATAGATGAGGAAACTGGATTTTGGTTGCAGGAGAAATCCTTACTCACTTTTCTTTTCCCTTTTTTCCTAATGTTTTCTTTTTCTTTTTTGTCTTTTAGAGGAATTTGATGTAGTTTATATCTAATTAATATTATTTTCTCTCCGAAATAAGGTCATCTGAGAGTGAAAGGATTAGACGTCATTAAATGGGATTGGAAATGGAGGAAAATAGTTAGTGTCGGGTATGGACAATGAACCTTACAGGAGACTGAAAAGGGTTGCCAGGTGGTGGTGAAGTTGGATTTGATACCATGGTTCCCAAAATATAATGAGAAAAGGCAGACCCAAGTCCAGAGACTGCATGCATATGTGTGGGCAGAGAGTACTGAGAATTAAATTAGAGCAGAGATCATTTATTTATTTAGTGGAAATATGGTCCTTGCATTAAACTTTGTTGGGTTTTTAAAAATTATCTACCTAATATTGACAATATCCAAGTGCCATTACCATCTGAAAGTGGCAATGTATCTATTAGCAAGTAGATACACAAATGTTGTAGTTTCCTTTTCACTTTTTAATAACTCAATTCTTTTTTAACAGCTTATGCCACTACCAAATCAGCGTACAATTGTTATATTTCTTTACTTAATATACACTTAAAATTATGTGATATATAAAGACATCATCAGACATATATATATATATATATATATATATATGTCTGTTCTCAGATGTTGTGTATATATATACACAACAATATCTGAGAACAGACCAACTTTATCTTATATTTTTGTACATTTGGCATGCATGGCTTTCTAGATTTTCAAGTCTTTTAGACCCTATTTGTGTAGTCCAGGTTTTTCCCAAATAATTCTATTAGCAAGTTTTGTAATCTTAACATCTGTTCAGTTATTAAAAAACTCACATCCATTACAATTTGCTGTACCTATTCATCAAAATTACAGTATTTAAAAAGGAATTTGCATAATTAGAATCAAATTAGCTGTTCTATTAAACAACTGGAATGTGAAATGTTGACAGGTAATACAAAGAACATTTTGCTATATAAATATTTCCAGAAAGAAAAATATTTACTATTTCTAAGTTAAAATGAAGATATTGGAATGAAGAAAAGAAACAAACTTCTAACTGAATTTTTCATTTATAGCATACAAATCTAAATGTAAAATTCCCAGTAGATAAAATTAAATAAAATACACAGTAAATAGAAGCAGAGTTTTAGTTTTGAGTTGAAAGCGAGGTGAAGAAGCACTGTTGCAAAGTAGTCATGTAAATGCATAAAAACAAAATAAATGCATGTATTTTATATAATTAATAGAAGCTATATCTCAGCAAATATGCTCTTTGAGTAGTTGCATGTGTTTAATTCATTCCTTTTTATTGCTGTGTAATATTTCATGATATAGATGCATCACAGTTTGTTTAACCATTGACTAGTTGAAGAACAACAGGGCTGTTTACAGATTTTGGCCAATACAAATAAAGCTTCCATCTATGAACATCTGTGTTCAGTTTATAAGGTTTTATTTCCCTGAGATAAATGCCCAGGATGTGACCATTAGGTCATATAGTTAGTGTATTTCAGTTTTATAAGATATTGCCAAACTGCTTTCCCAAGCGTTGTATCATTGTACATTCTTATCCACAACTTATAAGAAATTCAGTATATCTTTAACCTAGCCAACATTTGGTATTTGCGTTATTAACTTAGTCATTCTAATATGTTATGATTTTAATTTCCATTTTCTTACTACTTAATGATATTAAACATATTTTCATATGTTTACTTGCTATCAATATATCCTTTTTTGGTTAAATATCTGCTTATGTTTTTTGCCCATTTTGCCCATTTTCTAATTGAATTTCTTGGTTTCTACTGTTAAATTTTATGAGTTTTTTTATATATTTGAAATGTGTATTGTGTGTCTGGAATGTGGTTTGCAAATATTTTCTCAATCGTAGTATGTTGTTCCATCCTTTCAACAGGGTCTTTCATGGAGCATACATTTTAAATCTTGATGAAGTACAATTTATTGATATTTTCTTTTATGAATTGCTTGATACCATGCTTAGTATTTATTGAAAAGTCACCCACACTTCATTTAATTGTCTTTATAAATTTGTCAAATCTAATCACGAATACTTGTGTGGGTCTATTTCTGACTTTTCTACTCTTCCTTTGATATTCATGTGTTTTTTCAACACCATACTGTCTTAGTTGCTGTAGCTATGTAGTAAGTCCTAAAATTAGGTAGAGTATTTTGTTCACTCTATTCTTTTAAACAACTGTTCTAAATATTCTAGTACTTTTTACTTTTCATGTAAATATTAGAATATGTCTGTTGATATGTTAAAAAATTTGCTTGGATTTTAGTAGGAACTGTGCCAATCCTAAAGATCAATTTAGGGTGAATTGACGTCTTAACTATGTCAAATCTCCCAAAACATAAACACAATAAGTTTCCTTATTTATCAGAAGTTTTATAATTTTTTTGCAAACAGATCCTGTACATGTTTTGCTAAATTATTGTCTAAGTATTTCATTTTCTTTGAAACAACTTTAAATGGTATTGTATTTTAAATCTTAGTTTCCAAATGTTCTTTTCTAGTACATAGAAACACAACTGATTGTTGTATTGTTTACTTTGTAAAATGTGACCTTGTTGGATTAATTTATTACTTCTAGATTGTAAATCACCCATGATTTTCTACATCAGTTGATATAATCATGTGAGTTATCTTCATTAGCCTACTATGAGCTTGATTATATCAATTGATTTTGAATATGTAACAATAATGCATTTATAAAATAAATAACACCTGGTCATGGTGTATAATTAATATATATAATATAATATATTTATTACATTTTACATGTGTTAAAGTAATAATTACTTTAGGAAAATATTCTATAACATAAAAACTTATTATTTTTGCTTAAGTACTTTTAAAGTAATTTGTTTTAGTTAATGAGATTTTACTTACAATATTTTTTGTACAAAAAAATTAATGTTTTTCAAAAAGTTATTAGATATTCTATGTATTAACATGTATTTTAAAAGTTTAAATGCACTTCATCTATGTTTAAAAGTATTTTATCTATGTGACCCATCAATATAGCTTCTGTAAATTTAAATAATAAAAGATGTGATTCCAGTATTCAAACTCTTTCTTGTTTAAAGGATTATTAAAATAATTTCCATTTTCTGAGCTTGAGAACTTTTGCTTGCATTTATTAATTAATACTTATAATATTTAAGTAATATCAAAAATGAGATGTTTGTAAAGCATTTAGTCAGATTGCTATATGTCTAACATATGTTAGTTCATAGGATCTCCACATGGGTCTATTAACTAAAGCACTGGAAAAGATTCATACTGCTTTGTGCTGATTTTTTTTTTTAGCAGACAAATCTTCTTGCCAACACCATAAAGGGTCAATATTATTAGGATCAATTAATAGATGAGAAAAACAATGCAGAAAAAATGTAATTCAGTTTTCATTTTAACACAGAGTAACTGATGAAGTTTGTAATTGAACCCACATTTTTACCAAACTCACTTTCTCTTACTTTTTATATTAAAGTATTATACCTCAACTTATAACACAATTACAACTTTTTCTTAGTATCTCAGAATAATTTAATAATTTTAGGCTGTTGTATTAGTTATTTATTCCCACAATATTACTGTGTGAACAAGCACCTCAAAGCTGAGATTTAAAACAATAAATAACTGTTCTTGATAAGTTAAAAAAATAGGCTATTGAGGAGGGCTTCTTGTTATATCTACTGATCTCACTTAAGTGGTTGCTAGTAAAGCTTGATGGTTTTGCATCTGGGAATTGAATGGTTCTTGGCTCAGGTAACACAGCTCTCTTCCATGTAGTGTTTATCTTCCAGCAGGATAGTGCTGGCTTGCTCTCATGGATATGACAAGTCTGAGAAAAAATGCGTAAAAATCCTTGAGGCCTGGATTCAGAAATGCCACACTGACAATTCTATGTATTGTTAATTAAGTCATCTAGCTATTTCAGATTCAAGGGGTGAAAATATGACAATCTCTTCCTTTCGATAGGGAGATTTGGAAAGTTATGTTTTAAAAGGCATGAATATAGAAAAGTGTAGAGAATTGGAACAATAATTCAATCATAGCTGACATAATTATACCATGTCTCAAGCTATTTATTTTCAAAATTCATTTTCACACTTTAAAATTATAGAGTAACATTCACTCATGTTAAATAGTTAGTCATACTTTTTATCAATAGCAAAAACTAAGAAAGCAGCAAAGGCTATGACAGATGTTATTTTTATAAAATAGTAAAAATTTTAACTTTGTATTTTATTGGAGAAATTTAAATACTCCTATCTCTAATTTTTGTGGATTCTTCATTATCATCATCATCATAATCTCTTCTCCTCATAATATATATGGAAGTCATTTATTATTTTCACTAAGAAAATTACTTTTATCAAGTATTATCAAACTTATATGTTACCATTATTAATTATGTTAATTTTTAAGCTGTATCAAAGATAAGATGAAAAAAGCCTGGACATCAGGGACCCCACTCAGATCTTTATACTAGTTTTGGTGCTAGATAAGGTATCTCTTTGAGGTTCATGAACTGAAGTGGTTTGATGGCAAACTGAAACAATTATCAAGGTTTGCTCCTTTGTTTATAATTTTCTAGTGTTTAAAACTTAAATATATATATGTATATATATGAGTTATCCTAATACATATTTTTGAATATACTCACTGCAATGCATTGCTAGGAGAAGCTTTGTAACTCTGTCTTGATTCTACTGAGAAATATGAAGTTTCAAATACTGAGAGTGACCTAAAAATAATTCTCATCTCCAATTGAATTAACAACTTCCATTTTTCACTGATTAACTGTACATTGCCCAGAATGTGCTGGCTACTTAAGAATTATATAAATGACTGATTCAGATTTTTCAAACTTAAGTAATATACATCGAGAATTATATTTGTCTCCTAGAAAAAGTATTCAAGTAACATTTAAAGATAAATGTTTATATTTTTTCTCATGTAAAAGAATTCCAAAGTAGGGAGTCCATAGATGTTATGGAAGGTCCAAGATATCATCGATGTCACAGCTTCCTTCACTCACGTACATCACTTTAACTATATTATTTTACTGTCAAGCTCATCTAATGTTTATGTGTTTTCCTTTGCAGCTTCAGTAATCATCTCTATGATTCAAATACATACAGAAAAAAAGAAGTCTTCCAAAGAGAAGAATGAAAAAATAATTATCTCTCTTTGAAGGGCTTTCTTGGAAAACCAACCAGTGATTTTTTTTTTTTTTTATCCGAATGATCCTACCAGTCTTCAAATAAAACTAGAAAATAAGGCAAATATCTGTCAATTGATTATTCAGACTTTTATTCTATGGAAGTTTTAAAAAAAATGGACATTTGATAGATACGTTATGCCCAAATTCTTTTTTTTAAATCTAATTTAATTTAATTTTTTTCTGTTTAACATTTTCTTTAGCATTTTATTTTTTTAAATTTTTTCCCCTCCCTCCTTCCTCCTCCCCTCTGGTAACCACTAGTCTATAGTCCATGTCCATGATTCTGTTTGTCTGTCCTGTTCATTTGTTGCTTTTAGGTTTATATCCTACATATAAGTGATATCATGTGATTTTTTAACCCTTTCTGTCTGGCTTATTTCATTTAGTATGATTATTTCAAGGTCCATCTATGTTGTTGCAAAAGGCAGTATTTCATCTCTTCTTATGGCTGAGTAATATTCCATTGTATATATGAACCACAGCTTCTTTAGCCAATCATCTATCATAGGACATTTCACTTTCTTCCATGTACTGGCCACTGTGAATAATGCTGCTGTGAACATCGGTGTACAAATATCTTTTTGGATATGAGTTTTCAAGTCTTTGTGGTAAATGCCAAGTACAGAGATTGCTGCATTATGTGGTAGATCAATTCTTAGTTTTTTGAGGAACCTCCATACTATTTTCCATAGTGGCTGTACCAATTTGCAGTCCCACCAGCAGTGTATGAGGGTTCCTATTTCTCCGCATCTTCTCCAGCATTTGTTATTACTTGTCCTGGTTATTATAGCTATTCTAACAGGTGTGAGAATAGCTGCTTTTGATTTGCATTTCCTTAATAGTTAGTGATGTTGAGCATCTTTTCAAATATTTGTTGACCATTTGTATGTCCTCTAGGGAGAAGTGTCTGTTCAGGTCCTCTGCCCATTTTTTTGATTGGATGGTTTGTTTTTTTGTTGTTATTATTGAGCCGTATGAGTTCTTTGTATATATTTTGGATATTAGGCCCTTATCAGAGGTGTTGCTTGAAAATATATTTTCCCATTTGGATGGTTATCTCTTTACTTGTTGACAGTTCCTTTTGCTAAGCAGAAGCTTTTTAGTTTGATGTAGTCCCATTCATTTATTTTGCTTTTACTTCCCTTGCCTTCGAGGTTAAATTCAAAAAATCCTCTTTAAGTCCAACATCCTTGAGTTTAGTTCCTATGTTTTCTTCTATGCATTTTATTGTTTCAGGTCTTATATTCAAGTCCTTAAACCATTTCGAGTTAATTTTGGTGTATGGTGATAGACAACAGTCTAGTTTCATTCTTTAGCATAAGGCTTTCCAGTTTTCCCAGCACCATTTATTGAAGGGGCTTTCCTTTCTCCACTGTATATTTTTGGCATTTTTGTCAAAAATTATTCACCCATATAAATATGGGTTTACTTCTGGACTCTCGATTCTGTTTCACTGGTCTGTGTGTCTGTTTTGCTGCCAATACCATGGCGTTTTGATTACTGTCACTTTGTAGTATAATTTGAAGTTGGGTAGAGTGATGCTTCTAGCCTCGTTCTTTTTCCTCAGGATGGCTTTGGCAATTCGGGGTCTTTTGTGCTTCCATACAAATCTGATGATATTTTGCTCTATTTCTTTACAACATGCCGATGAGATTTTGATGGGGATTGCATTAAATCTGTATAATGCTTTAGATAATAAGGTCATTTTAACTATGTTGATTCTTCCAATCTAAGAACATGAAATATCTTTCCATTTCTTTCTATCTTCTTCGATTTCTTTTAATAGGGTCTTGTAGTTTTCATTATATATGTCCTTCACATGTTTCGTTACATTTATTCCTAGGTATTTTACTCTTTTTGTTGCAATTGAAAAAGGAGTCATTTTTTCCATTTCTTTTTTCTGACACTTTGTTATTAGAGTATGGGAATGCTATAGATTTCTGAACATTGATTTTGTATCCAGAAACCTTACTGAATTTGCTTATTGTTTCTAGCAGCGTTCTTGTGGAATCTTTAGGGTTTTCTATATAGAGAATCATGTCATCCACAAATAGTGACAGTTCGACTTCTTTGTTTCCTATTTCGATGCCTTTTATATCTTTTTCTTGCCTGATTGCACTTGCTAGGACCTCCAATGTTATATTGAATAACAGTGGTGATGGTGGACAGGCTTGCCTTGTTCCTAATCTTAAAAGGAAGGTTTTTAGTTTTTCACCATTAAGTATAATGTTAGCTGAGAGTTTGTCATAGATGGCCTTTATTATGTTAAGGTACTTTCCTTCTATATCGATTTTGTTAAGTGTTTTGATCATAAATGGATGCTGTATCTTGTCGAAGGATGTTTCTGTATCATGTGATCATATGATTCTTATTTTTAATTTGTTTATGTGGTGTATCACATAATCAATTTACGTATGTTGAACCATCCCCTTGTCCCTGGGGTGAAGCCCACTTGATCATGGCGTATAATCTTTTTGATATGTTGCTGTATTCGGTTTTCACTAGTATCTTATTTAGGATTTTTGAATCTGTGTTCATGAGAGATATTGGTCTGTAGTTTTCTTTCCTTGTGTTATTTTTACCAGATTTTGGTATCAGGGCGATATTGGCCTCATAAAATGAGTTGGGAAGTATTGCCTCCTCTTCGATTTTTTGAAAGAGTTTGAGGAGAATTGGTATTAAATCTTCTTTGAAAGTTTGGTAGAATTCATTGGTGAAGCCATCTGGTCTTGGACTTTTACTTTTGGGTAGGTTTCTGATGATTGTTTCAATTTCCATACTGCTGGTTGGTCTATTTAGATTTTCCAGATCTTCTTGATTCAGGCTAGGAAGGTTGTATTTTTCTAAGTACTGTTCCATTTCTTCTAGGTTATTAAATTTGGTGTTGTATACTTTTTCACAGTATTCATGTATGATTCTTTGTATTTCTGCAGTGTTTGTCATAATTTCCCCTCTTTCTTCCCTGATTTTGTTTGTGTCCTTTCTCTTTTTTCTTTAGTGACTTTAGCCAGGGGTTTGTCAATTTTATCAACCTTCTCAAAGAACCAACTCTTTGTTGCATTTACTTTTTCTATTGTTTTTTGTTTTTGTTTTCAATTTTATTTATTTCTGCTCTAATTTTCAATATTTCTTTCTTTTTGCTGACTTTAGGCTTCATTTGTTCTTCCTTTTCTAGTTTTTTTAAGATGAAATGTTAGATCATTTATTTCAGCATGTTCTTTTTTTGGGAGATAGGCCTGTAATGATATGAACTTTCCTCTTATGACTTCTTTTGCCATGTCCCAAAAGTTTTGATATGTTATACTATTATTATCATTCATTTCTATGTGTTTCTTGATCTCTCTTTTTATTTCTTCTCTGACCCAGTTATTATTCAGTAGTATGTTGTTTAATCTCCATTTATTTGTGGTTCTTTCTGCTTTCTTTCTACAGTTGATCTCTAGTTTCAAAGCATTATGATCAGAGAATATGATTTCAATCCTCTTATATTTGTTGCGGCTATCTCTGTGTCCCAGTACATGGTCAATCCTACAGAATGTTTTATGTGCATTAGAGAAGAATGTATAAGCAGTTGTTTTGGGATGGAGGCTCTGTAAATGTCAATTATGTCCAGTCAATCTAATGTGTCTTTTAAGAATGTTATTTCCTTACTGATTTTCTGTTTGGATGATCTGTCCATATCTGACAGTGGGATATTTAGGTACCTTACTCTGATAGTGTTTTGATCTGTTTATCTCTTTAGTTCTGTTAGTAATTGCTTTATATATTTCGGGGCTCCCTGATTGCAAGCGTAGATATTAATAAGTGTTAATGTCTTCTTGGTGCATGATTCCCTTTATCGTTATGAAGTGTCCCTCAGTATCTTTCTTTACCTTTTTTTATTTTGAAATCTATTTCATCTGATTTAGTATTACTACTCTCACTTTTTTCTGAATATCATTTGCTTGAAATATCATTTTTCATCCTTTCACTTTGAGTCTATATTTGTCTTTAGAGCTGAGATGTGTCTCCTGAAGGCAGCGTATGGTTGGGTTTTGTTTTCTGATCCAATCTGCAATTCTGTGTCTTCTTATTGGTGAGTTTAATCTATTTACATTTAGGGTGATTATTGAAATATGGTCTTATAGTTATTTTATCTTTTGCTTTCTGGTAGCTCGATGTTTCCATTGCTTCCTTGTCCTTATGTTTCTGTTTTCTTTATTTTGGTTGGTTTTTGTGGGTTTTCCCTCTAGCCCTGTTTGTTTTATGTTGTATACTTCGGTTCTGAATCTTTGGCGTGTGGTTACCATTACAAATATGTAAAGGATGATTACATATATATATACAGTCGTCCATTTTCTTCTGTGTATGCCTTGTCTCCATTCTCTTTTGAGAATTTTTATCTTTAAATATCCCTCCCCTTTTCAGTCATTATTATCTCAATTTGTCCCTATGTATGCTGAACATTCATTTCTATCCTGCTATAGCAAATCTTTTCTTATTTTAAGCTTATAATGACCTGTTCCTAGTAAGGGTTGCACTCCTTTGCTTTCATCAGCCTGCTAGTCCTTTTACTTCTAATTATGTATTTTTGTCATTTAGTTTTAGGTGAGCTGACCCCTTTCAGTATTTCCTGTAGTGCAGGCCTCATAATGGAGAATTCCCTCAATTTTTGTATGTCTGGAAAAGTCTTTATTTCTCCTTCGTATCTAAAGGAGAGCTTAAGTGGATATATTAGTCTTGGCTGGTAATTCCTTTCATTTAATAGTTTGAATATTTGATCCAAGCCTTTCCAGCTTGCAAGGTTTATGCTGAGAAGTCCACGATAATCTAATGAGTTTTCCTTTGTAAATTACCATCTTCTTTTCCCTGGCTGCCCTGAGAATTCTGTCTTCCTCGTTGATTTTTGACAACTTTATTACAATGTATCTTGGTGAAGGCCTTTTGGGGTTGAGATACTTGAGAGTTCTATCGACTTTTTGAATTCCAAGCTCCAGCTCATTCCTTAGGGAAATTCTCATTAACTATTTGTCTGAAAATGCTTTCTAATCCCTGCTCCTTTTCCTCCACTTTGAGAATTGTCGTTAACTTATGTTTCCTCTCCTGATGGTATCAGCTAGTTCTTGTATTTCTCTTTCATTATTTTTCATTCTTCGGTTTTTCTCTTCTTCCTCCTAAATTATTTCTAGATTTCTGTCTTTGATATCACTGATACTTTCCTCCATTTGTTCGACTCTGTTTCCCAAGCTTGTTATTTCATTTTTCAACTCTTGCGGTGTGTTCTTTATCTCCAGAAGGTCTATTTGGTTCTTTTTGAGGATTTCAATCACCTTACTAAAGAACTCATTCTGTTCATCTAGTTGTTATTTCAGTTCCTGAAATCATTGATATTCGTTTCTGATCTCATTGAGATTTTTCAGAAGTACCATCCTGAATTCTCTGTCATTTAAGTCACATATTTCTATGTCTGTAACTTATTTTCTGAAGATTTTTGTCTTTCTTTTTGAGATGCCTTGTCACCTTGATTGTTCATGGTGTTTAATGGACTATTTCTCCGCCTGGGCATGAATGGAAGTGTGTTCTACTTTTTATTTTTATTTTTCGGAAAGAAGATTTATTATATAATGGTCCCTAGTTTGTTGCAAAGGAGGTGTTTTTCTTTTGGTTTCCAGTAGGTTGTGTAAGCCTCTTGGATCTCTACTTTATATAAAGTCTTAATAATGTCTTTTTTTTTTCTTTATAGATGTTTAATCACACTTGCTACCCTCAGTCTCAGTTTCTGTCAGTATTAGTGACAGTTTCAGTAGCTTTTGCTGAGATTCCCCTGGAGCTCCACGGTGACTAGTCACAGAGGGTACGGGGGAGGGGCTCTTTGGTTTGGGGGAATGGGGATTATGGCTCTGCCTTGGTTTTGCAACCATGGCTGGTAAAAATCAACTGCTGTCCCCTCTTTTCTGACATCCCCATTTCTCTGTCTTCTGCCCTGATGACTGGACACTGCCGCAGGCTGTGTGGAGCTCACAGTACTTCCAGGCAGGGCTGTTAGAGAACTCGCTGCACCTTCTCCCCTCCCCCTCCACTTACAGGGAGCTCCAGTGGCTGTGAGAGGCAGCTTCTTTATTTCTCTCAGTCCATCACCTGACACCCAGGGTTCTGACCAATGGTAGCTCTTATGTGCAGATCCCACGCTCAGACGTGCTGGTGTTTTGGGGTGTTTTTTGTTGAGTTTTAGATGTTCAGCTTATTGTTGTTTCAAGGGGAGAGATCTGAGGACGTCTCTCACCCTGCCATGGTTTCCCCTCCTGTATGCCTGTCTTTCTATACAGGCACCTTCCACTCCTCTAATGGAACCATCCTATCATCCGTTATGTCCCAAATTCAAGTAACCAGATTGCATCAATAAGATCCCAAAACCTAATGTCATTTAAGAGATTCTAGTCAGAGCAAATATATTTAGATGTAGAAATTACACAGCCCAACTTTCAGAGTTGGGGGTAGAAAGTGGGCACTAAATTAGATAAGTATATAAGTGGTATTTATGGATTTAACAGTGCGAAAAACTACATAACTGTATATGGCATATCCAAATCCACCTGATTCATTCTAATGAAAATTAAAGTCAAAATTCCTTTCACTCTCACCCTAGAGAAGTTTGTCATAGGTAAAACAAAGATGAAATGTGAATATATGAGCAGAACAGAAATTACAAAAGTGCATTAAAAAGAGAAGAGGAAAGTTTAGAAGTTCAACTAGTTTTATAGACAATATATCTAAAATGTGTCTAGACACTGGGAATCATTAGATATTTTGGCAAATAATGAACGAGAGAGCTAATCTTCAAATATGTGCCCCTAGAAATTTCTGACATATTCATATATATATATATATGAATATATATATACACATATATATGTGTATATATATATTCATATATATATATGTGTATATATATACACATATATATTCATATGTATATATATGTGTATATATATTCATATATATATATATATATATATATATATACACACACACACACACACACATATATATATATGAAGCTTATTTCTTATAAATAAGAAGCAATTTAAAACACACACAAACACACTCACTGTCATATAAATGTCATATCATTTTAACTCACATCTATCATAAAGTTTATTTGTTGAGTAGATACACTTCTGTATTGGATTTCAGTTAAGGTTGAAGATTTTCAATTGCTGAGATTATCGCAATGAAAAACACAGTATAGATATCTTCCACCAGACATCTTAGTGTTCTACATTCCCTCTTTTGATCTGCTCACCCTTAGTGAGCACACACCCCGAGCAGTGAAACCAAAAATTGAATTAGCTTTACATGTAATTACATGTCTTTTTAAATATTTATTTGTCTAAGAAAGATTGAGTTTAGAAGCTCCCTATAGGTGTTTTTCTGTGATCCTTGAGCATTTCAAGCAGCAGTTGGTTTATGTTAAAAGTTTAATAGGGCAAAATTAAATTCTTCATCTTCTAAAATAAAATAATTCACTCGTATTCAGGTATTATATGAAACACCATTTCATTGAAAAGGCATAGAAAATAAGTTTCAAGGTAGTTAAGTTATATTTTCAAACAATAAAAGCAATGAACTAGACATACATTGTTTATTTTATGCTCTAAAAGCAGTATAATTATATTACATATGGGTCTGTGAAGAAATAAAACCACATTGCAGCGACTCTCAGGTCAACAAACATTCAGACCACTAAAATACTAAAGTTGGTGGAGCCTGCCTAGATCCAGAATTCAAAGACAGAAAAGTAGAGGAAATGAACTCGTCAAATTTCAAAAGAACTGTAATGAAAATGATAAACCTGAAGCCTAAATAATTTATTTTTAATTAAACATAATAGAGGAGGAAAGAAAATTTTTAGAAGTCACTACTAAAGACATTATCTAAGTAGATTATATCCAGTGACGATCATATCCTAGAGGAAAGGAATATTTATTTGCCTTGAGTAAGAAGAATGAAATTTTTATTAATTAAACTTAACTAAGAGTAGTCATTCTCTAAAAAGGTGCTTTTTATCAAAAATGTATTTTTTTAATTTAGAAAAAACAGCACAATTTCTCATTTTAGGTCTTTAGAGGCTTGATAAATTTTAAGTTACTAACACAATTAAGCATGGTTAATTATCTAATCTTTTCAAACAATTCAGAATATATTTAATACTTTCTATTTGAACAAAGTGAGTGAAAGTTTCCCAAACAACATGACTCTTCAATGTTGTTGTACTTAGTTTATGTGTATGTGTGTTTCCAATTTTTTTGTAAAATTCTTTATTAATTGTAATTTTCAAGACGTTCTGGGAACAGTTTTTACGGTTTAGAGAGATTTTCATAGAATTTATCCTTGTTTAAATTTTAATGACAATTAAAGACGTTTAGCAAGAGTAATATTTTGTGATTAAAAATTCTTTGGTTTGTTTTTCTTTAAAATGTGTAAAATGTGTCTTACATTACTATTTTTTCTGTGTCTTAATAAAATATTTCTAGAGGACTTTAAAATTTACATAAAAATTGAGTGGAAAGTCCAGAGAGTTTATATATATCCTCTCACACTAATCCCTTCTTCAGTCCCCCTATTATTAATATCTTCCGATAATGAGTGGAATATTTGTTACAACAGAGTATTCAATACATTATAATTAACTAGTGTCCATAACTTTCATTAGGATTCACTTTGTGTTGTACATTCTAAGGATTTGGTCAAATGTTTAATGACATGTGACCACCATTTAAGTATCATGCAGAATAATTTTACTGTCCCAAAAATCCCCAGTGGTGTCTCTTTCCTCAGGATCCCTGACAATCACTGATCTTTTCACTGTCTCTATAATTTTGCCTTTTCCAGAATGTCAGATTTTCACAGTATGTAGCCTTTTCAAAGAGAATTCTTTCCTTTAGCCATATACATTTCAGGTTTCCTCATGTCTTTCAATGGCTTGATAACTCATTTCTTTTTGGTGTTGAATAACTTTCCATTGTAAGGATGTGCTACATTAGTTTACCGATTTACCCACTAAAGGTCATCTTGATTGCTTCCAAGTTTTGCAATTATGAATAATGCTTCTATAAAATATTCATGTGTAGGATTTTTATGGATATGTTTTCAACTCTTTTGGGTAAATAACAAGTAGTGCAATTGCTGAATTATATGGTAATATGTTTATAGCAATACTTATGTGCTTCAAAAAACTCCTCCCAGAAGTTCAGAGATCAACTTAGTAGTTCCAAATGTGTAGACTCAGAATTATTTTGACCATTTTATCTTTCATTTGCAAGAGAATTTTTAACAAGGTCTGTTCTGATCAGATCTGTATACTATATAAGAGTTTTTCTCAAAACAAATCTACAGCTAGCCTACGTTAGTATAAAGTTGAGTGCATTAAAATGTAGACTCTTAGATCTCAACCTAGTCACTCTAGATGGCTATTATGTACCCTAAAGTTTGACAATCACTGCTGTAGATGGAGTAAAGAATTCCTTAGTTTTCATCGTTTATTTTAGACAACTCAATAATAATTTCAAATACTGAGATCCGAGATATAGAGAAAAAATATCATTCAGCTGAGTAGGCAATCAGATCTTCCGGCCATTCATTTACTCAAAAAATTTACATTGACCTTTTACTATGCGACAGATGTTACACTAAAAGCTGGAGATAGAGTTTCAACCTCTGAGAGATTATCTTAATACCATAATATAAACAAGGAAATAAACAACTATTTTGGAAATATTTTGGCGAAAAGAGATAGTTGAAGAGATGACAGTCCATTATGAAACATCCACTACTTTAATATTTCACCACCTGTTGTGCCAAGTTCTGAATGGAGGATAAGATAATATTTACCAACTAGCTTAACAAGCTTATTGTTTGGCTCAGAATGCAAAATAACTGGCAAGATCTCAATTTTTAATTTGACATATATTAAAAAATCTTGGAGTAGTTGTAATACAAATGTAGTTGCAAATTTTCTATATATGTCACAGAATTGTTATGATGTTATGAGATGTAATAACTATTGATGAATGGACATAGAAAAAGATGACATCCTGAATATATTTCGTTAGCATTATTACTGGTAATAGTAATTAATAAAACATATTTTTTTAAGTTATAAAGGACTTTGGTACGGCACTTATACTTATTATGCTCAATTTTCTAAGGCCAAGCAAACATGGGGAATTAAAGGGAGTCTACTTTGAAGCTGTGTTTTCCAATTTATTTTAAATATTCCTCCTGCCATTGTCTTGCTATGGCTATTAATTTGCATAATTAATGCATTTCAACATAATGATAAAAGTTAAAAATAGTTAATGTGTTGCATGATGGATATCTTTGGTTAGATTGATATAGTTGTGATAATAATTTCTATTACTTTGTTAAATCTAAGGTCATTGTTAATCTAAATTGAGATGAGAGTCATATCACAATGAAGGTGGGTAATGTCAGGAGTAGTATTTAGAGAATTCGTTTTCAGTGTAGCAATTTCAGTTATAATAGCTAAACCTCTGCTTTGGTGTAAGTGGTAAAAACAAAGGAGAATGGAGAGCCAAAATGGACTATGTGAGAAACTGAAAATAAAAAAGAACTGTAAACAAGTGTTCGAAATGAATATTTAGAAAAATAAACATTTTGAGTCTATTTTAACAATCTCTTCTTACTGTATCCATGACAATAACCTCCTCTAGGTTATCCAGCAGCTTGAAATTTAGCATTAACAGAGAATAGAACAAGTGCAAAAGAATGCTCTGTAAATCTATTAGGAGTTAAACCTAGGAGCTGCTGAATGGCAATCATCAAAGAATAGTGTCTTCAAAAATAAATTGGGGCAACTTAGCATTGCTGCTTTTATTTATAGATGAAACTCTTCTCAACTATGTTCCCTGAGCCCTTTGCTTTATCCTGAACTTGTCTCACTTTTTTTTTCCCTTGCTGAAGTTCTGTATAATTTGGCTTTGTGAGAAATTTCCTCTTTCTTTTCACTGATCCTGCTGAATTTAATGTAGAACTGAGTTGCAGACTGATGAGGTCTCACAACAGGGAGGGTAGTATATCTGTGTGTAGCCCTTACAGCAAACCATAGTATAAAACAGTAGTTCATACTTTTCATCCTGATATGTAAAGATCATCACCATTCATCTTAATTTAATATCAATTTCCATTCTTTAAGGAATCTTTGTTTTAGTTTTATATTTTTTATTTTCCATCAACCATCATCATTGCTAAAACATCTTATTATGTGGTATCTTAATATATAGTGTTTTTGGTCATTTTATATTGTAACATTTTATGTTGTGGTGAGTTGAGCTCTAGTAGAGAATTTTTTCGTACCGTTTCTTAAATAACAGTAATTGTTTTGAGAAGTAAAATGTTAAGTGTTCATTAGGTGGTATCTATTTATTGGGGTGGTAAAAAATTACAAATTTCAGGATTATTTGGTATCTCTGATTAATCAATCCCCAATAGCAACTTCAGTCTTTTTTTTCATGTACTCTGAGCTTTGGGCAATTCATCAAATGGAGTTCTCATGGTCCCAGTTCTATTCTCACTGTTTTTTTTCCTCAGCTTTTCAGTCAGGCGTGATAGTTCCTCCAGGTGCTTTTGTAAATCCAACAGATCACCACCATCATGTCATTTATTGACTGCCAGATAAATACTTTGCAGAGCATGGTGTAAACTGTTTCTCTGGGAAATCTAGCTTCACATATAAATATATTTTTCTTTTCTAAAGTGACACTCCAGTATGTGCAACTAAGCAACCGCTTTCACTCTGTCAGATCTAGTGTTCTTTTACTTTTTATATGGGTCATGTAACCAAGTTTGAGAAAACTTTTTTTTTTTTTTTGAGTAAAAGATCCTTCTAAGGACACAAAAATCTGAAACAAGAAACTAAAAAATCACCTGGCTTTATAAAGTCAACAAAAAAGTATTACATTACCTATCTTTTAGTATAGGTCAAGTAACAGAAAGATAGTACAGATCTCTGTAACTGTTCTTAGTTTGGTGCAAATTCAGTAGATTTATTTTCAATATTGTGACCTTGTATGTGTTCTATGTCAGTTTCACCTGTTCCTTCCATGGAGACTACAAAAAATGAGTTGTTTTGTTGCTTGACACAATTTATTCCCTTCTGTGCTAGTTAACAATGTGTATAACCAGACTAGGCTTCTAAAACCTGTATTGGTTTTGGTGTTTCTGAGGTTGACTTGGGAACATTAGTTTTACTTATATTTAATTGTTATCATGATTACCATGAAATTAATACAGATCTAGTTATGCTATCATTGCTCTCTCTTTTTACTGGAGTCCCTAACTTAAATATAAATAAATAAACAAAAAAAAACCAAACAAATTAATTAATTAATTAATTAAAAGTTTCTAAAAATGTTTGCAGAAAAAAATAGAGAGGAGTCAGAGAGTCAGTGGACTTAACAAAGGAAACTGACTTAAGTAGATCTGAATATTGAAAATGAGAATTCAATAAACTAATGGATGTGTGTTACATGACAAAGTAATGAATAGATTTGGTCAATTTGTGTTGAAAAGGAGCTTGAATAAGTATCT